>NW_021848337.1:663138-682386 GCF_003651465.1 Formica exsecta
GGGGGGGGGGGGCCGCCGCCGCTAATTGCGCATTGTATACCGTTGTTGCTCTCAGCCGGTTAACTCCTATATCGACCTGCTATCTTCATATAAAGTAACGCAAAACAACGTAATTAATTGCTAGTCTCTCGAGCATTGTTAGACGATAAATAACGCGCGACGGGCCTATGTCCAATTAAAATATTCAGCAAGACAAACAACAATGGGACGGGACCTTCCTCCTGGGCTCCCCCCTTCCTGCGTGGCTCCCTCGACTGATCCTACCTATCCGGCTTGCCGTGGTCTTTTGCCGTCTTTTCTTCTCTTCCTCGCGAGATCCCTTGCATGCGTTCTCCGGCGGTTAACCCGGCGCAGGTGGAAGAGATACGAGCCAGTACCTGCGACTTGCACAAAAACGAAACGTGATATTCCGTGCGGCGTAATCACTGTTATCCCCGGGATCGTTGGCAGAATAAGGATCTCCTTTTTATTTGGACGTACATACAATAGCGTACGACGTGTTGTGAGAATCGAAATGCAAGACGAGATGTGATCTTTTTATCGCTTTGCACGTCGCATTAGGGTAACAGCTTGTGATTTTAGTTCTTTTTCCCAAAAGTTTTATTAATCTTAATTAATTAAATTAGTATTACGAGAATTAATTTTTGCAAACACGAGAAAGTAGATATGAAATTCTCGTTAGTAACTTAAAATGAATTTTATCAGATCATTCAATATGCAATTATTCCATTATATTATAAAATATCGAATTAATAATTAAACAAATACGATTAAAGTTTCTATGTACATTAATGAGAAATTGTCATAATTTTAGCAATAACTCACCTTTTGCGATGTACGCGTATGATTAAAGAAATTGCATTGGAGGAAATCGAAAACGATTACATCAATGCAATTTGCGTTTAGTAATAATTTATTTGCTACTCGTGCACGATAATTCGCATGGAATTAATAGATATTTTTTTAGGCGGATTTTCGTGTTTCGTTTGCGCGATATCTTGATTTACAGGTTGTCCACGATATCCGCTTTCTAATGCGATGTATCTATGTTTTTTTTTTGGTTCCGAGTGAAATCGAAATACAGTCGATAAATGTATGACGATCGATACACACACCGCACGTCGCGATTGCATAAGGCATTTACTTTCGTCTTGATACCCAGCGGGACATTTTTCCGAATAACAAATCTTTTCGTATCTTCTGGCCAAGTCGCCGTGACGAGATCAAGATTCATCTACTTTTGCCGTGATCTCTTCAGATAAAACACGTTTTATATCTATTTTTCTTTATTTCTTCAATAAAAATCTGATAATAGTAATCGGTCTCGATTATGCTGTATGAAATGCCATATATAAGAAACGTTTTCAATGAGTTAATCATAAAACTCGTGTCGCCTCTATATAAAGATGCTTGTTTCTTGATACCTCATTCTTTGCGGGATAGAAGCGTTTCCAGGGTACGTCCACGGTTCTCTCCGTAGCTTCCTAAGAGCGCTGGTCTCGAGCGCGATACGCATGCCGGCGACTTATATCAGCAAGAAATTGCCTTGAGGAAACAAGGCATTCTGCATTCTCGCACGCTCTAACGACGTGGGCATCTTTCGAGACGAGAGCTCGGGCACCTCTCTACACAGCGGCCCGTCCATCTCGCGCGCGCGCGCTCGCGCGTCCAGATTTACGAAGTAGCGGCGCGCCGGTGAATGCGCGTACGCACGTACATCCATTATCACACATTAGTGGAAGCTGAGACGTTCGCGGTCAGCCACGGATAATGTAAATCCGCTCGCTCTCTCAAGCATTGTAACGCGCACAAGAGGTTGCGGCGAGCTTTCTCTCTTTCTCCCTCTCTTCCGTCTCATCCTCTCACTCGGCATAGTATATCGCCAGTTCTATCCACCGCATAATGCAAGACTCTTCTTTATCTGGCGTTTACTACAGTGTTGGATTTAGCGAATGTGGGGCCCTAAGCGTAAGAAATGTTTATGCATAAAGAAAATCTTTCTAACTCTTAATTATTGGATGCAAAACATAATTTCATAGTGTGTATTAATATTTTTCTTATAGGGTCTATAATGAAAGATTATTGTAAATATATGATACTTCATAAAACACTTGTAATATACATAACTGATAAATGAAATATAAGTCTCATGCAACCACATTGAGAAATCCGTCACTGGTTTACTTTGCCGTTGTTCCTCCATCGAGTCGTTCTTCCGCAAATCTCATCCGCAGTTTCGCGCGTCCTTTGCCCGTTCTTTCCGTCTCTTCTTCCGCTCTTCTTCTCCTCTTCATCCTCTACATCCTTTCTTTTATCGATTTCCTTTACCGCTTCTGCGTCTTATCCATACGCTTCATTCTCTCCGCCGAGCGTCTCTCTTTTGCTCACCGACTGAGCGCGTTATTTATTGCCAGCAGCAAGAGCCGCAAAACTTAAAGCCCGTACGCGTGTACATTTTCTGCGTGCGGCTTTTTACACCATGCATTACAATGCACGCGCATGTACGCATTATACTGTCCCGCGTGATTCATTACCAGCCGATCCTCCGGGCCCCGCTTGAGAAAATACGGAAACTATAATTGTACGCGAGACTTATGATGCCCGGTACGGGCGGGCATCGAGAGCTCGTTCTAGGATAAACGCGAACGCGCAGGCGGCGTTTATGATCGCCGTGAGATCATATCGCTCAATCTCTTCATTCGGCCACTCCGCCGCCTTCGGCCTTCGAACTTCGAACGTTCTCGTTGAGTACGACGATTTGCAACCATTATTAAATCATACACATTTTTATGGTAAACAACGCATTTTGAATGACGCTGATAAATGCACGCAACTATAATGACATAATGTATTTATGAGTGTAGCGAAGGGCTGTAATCATATATCTCGAGAATATGAAAAGAAAAAGATAATTTTGAATTTAAGGGAGAGATATACTGTTTTATAAAATAAAAAAAAGAGATTACTAGGAAAAGTTTTTTTTTACGCCTTCATAGATATCATTGAATATCTAATGTATAGATACCGATCTTCCGCTTTCTAGATGCTTCATTAACACTCAACGTTAACGGAATATTTAGCCTCGTAGATGTAATACCTAACTTCTAATACCACATAAGCAATTCATGGAATTTTTTCTGATGTAAAACGAGCTTTGTGTTTACTACTGATCCGACAAAGTAGATTGGCGGTCTATAAAAAAAGAAGTAGTTCATTCCCGTACGTCACTTTTAATCTCGATCGTCTATTACACGTAGCTGAGTTACGATGGACCAACGATGACCTACTTTCTGTCTTCTGATGCTGTTCGTGCTTTGCCTGCGCTACGAAAAACTGGCGCACGCTTTGTTTCTCGTGTATGCTAGATGGAACTTCCTTATTTTTTATATATTACATGTTTTTATTTGAATTAAAAGTATAATCACAATAACATAGTTAGTTTTAATTATAATTCAGCAATTATGCTGCAGCTGTTGAAACTTTAAAAACAGATTTTACTTACACATCTGTTTCGGTTGCAGTGTAAAGAATGGAAACATATATTTTCCACGTTTTTGAATAACATGAATAAATTGCTTAAACACGCGCTTAAATACATCTGCAACTTATGAACGCAATCATTATTGATGCATAAGAGTATGTGGGGATACGATTAATAATAGTCGACTATATATGATAGTAATAAGAGCCGACATGATATAATAGCTTTGTAATAAATTTCTCATTCTTCTTCCTTTCTCGTACTTTCTTTCTATTTTAATTGAATCTCTGGTGGTATTCTCCTCTTAAAAGCATCTGACTTTCTACATTTTAATCATTTAAGAGGCAGAAAGAGAGAGAAAAAGAGAGAGAGGGAGAGAGAATATTCTTTCAAATTCCCACGTAACACTAGAGATCTTTGTAATAGCAACTCAACAGTGTCAACAATAAATGACGACATCCGTTGATCCCAACTGGTCGACGCGGCGCACGGTGATTAGGTCGTTATTACAACAATTTCCGCACTGGTTTCCTTTCATTTTGCACGAACGGACAGCGTGTGTTTGCGATTCATTTGTGCGACCGAATGCCGGCTTGTGGAGCGCGGATACGATAGACCCGATCTCCTTTTTCCCCTTTCTCTCCGCATCTCTCTTGCTCGTTTTCTTCCTATGCGTGTGCATACGTCTACAACTACCTATCTCTATCTATTTGCTGCCTTCTTTCTTACTTTCTTATCCAACATCTCCCGTCCCTCTCTTCTCTCTCTTTCGTTCTTTCTCTCCCTGGAATCATCAACATTGCAGTCAGATGCCGCTACTTATACAACCCGGTGGATTCCATCTCCGGACTCTCGATGCGCGGAGGGAAATCGAACCGAAGCAAGCACGCATGGCGGACTCGGACAACGACGGAGGATACTGGCAGAAGTGGTTTCTATTTTCTGCCATCTCGGTGTTTGTAGGCGCGTTGTTCGAGCGGCCGATTTCATCGGGGCGGTCGCTGCCGTGTGTATGTCGATTTATAGCATCGCGGCCCATTAGAGATAATTGTTGTTGGCTGGTATTCGATGCGTGTGTATATGTATCGAGTACGATGCAATGCAAAGTCGTTTCCCTCCCCCTCCGTCCACCGATACACGTGTGTTGTACCGCGCGCACGGTTCGGACACGCAGCCGCCTATTAGGCGTAGCTATTTTATTACGTGCGAAATTTTTCTCCAATTTTTTTTTCCACACGATCGTACGTACATAGCGTACATATACACACATACACTAATATATACATATATATACGTATCATCATCGGCGCTCGTCGACTCGCGTTCCCTTGAACGAGCTAGTTTTATAGTGGTCGCTATAAACGCGCGCGCTGGGGGGACCCGGTTAATTGGAATGTTGTTCGTTCGATTAAACTATTAAAATAAAATCTCGATGTATATGGTGTCGGCTCGGGAAACTTCTTCTTGTCTACCTTTCTCGCTTCACCGCGGCATTCGTGGTATCATAACTTGCATTTCGAAGTTTCTTAGAGATAAATTTTCCCCATACAAGAAACCTTTCCTTTCATTTTCGAAATACTTATTATGTCTAATAAAATGCAAAAAGAGCATTAATGATATTATGGAAAAAATACAAAAATGTTCCTTATTGTCACGAATCACGAATGTTTTCTTCAAAGTTTTAGAGTGTGTTAAGATACGTATTTAATATTATATATTAAAAAGAGAGTGAAAATTTAAAATTCCTATTCCTCTAGAAATTTTCCCTCGAGAAATATCAGTTTCAACTTCATCTATCATTAATGTTAAAATCAGCCAAGATGCTTCTTTTCTATCATTTACTTCTTTTTAACTTATCTTGTTTACGCAGCCTAAGCGATCTATGGTATCGAATGGGGAAATGCAAATCGCGCCATATCTCGATCGATTTCCTTCTCACTACCATGTTCTTTTTCATAAGCGAACAGCTTTTCGCTTGCGCGAACACGGCTACCGAGGTAGCGCCCAACGAGATCGGTAATCTCTCCTGCGCTGGTTATAGCGCAGGTATTAATCTTACGCAATTCATCTCGTTGAGCTTGTCTGGCTTATTAATCCTAATAACGACAGTGCGATTCACTTTTCGAGATTCCGCGTATGGCAACCAGGCTGTTGCTATATATGGCGAATGAAAAATCGCACGCATTTGATTTCGTTGTTTTTGATAATACCGTAATACGCATGCAGAGTTCGCATGGCCGGTATCTTTCCGTAAAACTTGCAAAAGCGTAACGAATTGGCGGTATGCACGTGGTGAGATAGGCATTCCTTCTCCTCTAGCTTGATGCGAAAAGGCGGAGAAGAGGAAATCGTTGCAATTATAGAAAAAAGATGCGAAGATAAGTAACAATCTTACAGCACATACACATAGCAATTTATATCGCGAAAATCAACAGAATCATTCTCTTGTTCCGTGCGAGCTTTTGCTGAAAGACCGAACTAATAAACGTTAACGTAATAACGCATGAATTATGACTTCCTGCGACTCGCGTTTTGAAACTTTGCGCGATCATCAACTTCGGTAAGTGCATGCACGTAGATGAAAGAGATCGCAAATGCAAATAAATACACGAGTAGTATATTTTTGCTTAATCTCGCGATACTCTTCTTATAGAAGAGTATTTATAAGAATGTATTTCATATCTTCGTTGTTTAATCCTCCAGTACCGCAAAGTACTCCGATAAATAGTTGTTAAAAACATAATTTAATAAATTTACGTTATTTCATTTACTTAATGATTTTGATTATTTCACACGACTTTTAAATTTGTATAATAACTAAACATTCGTAAATAGTTTGCATTATTTTTGAAGAAAAAGAAAAGGAATATAAAATTTCTGCATAATTTATTAAACCTGCCAAAAATGTAGTTATAAATTTGATTGATGCAGCTCGACATTAGAGTTAATCAAAGTCATTTGCGTATGAGAGAATATATACAATATCCCGAAAAGGCTACGTCGACGCAAAAATATATATTAAACCAGGATACGCGAGCACGGAGATCTCCGTATATATATCGCAGTTTACGCTTTCAGCGCGACTGACAGTAATATTCGAGTGGCCGTAGAGAAAGTGCCCGTTTCCTATTTTCCCCCGTCGCACTTCAAAAGACCAGGCGCGCGCGGCGTCCTCGGTCCGCACTCCATGTGGCCATGTGGTGATCTTAGTGTAACAATTCTCTTAAACCCGCGTATATGTGTGTGTATGCGTGCGGGTTTATACATTCGCGCGATACCGCACGAACGGGAGCCGCGTTGTAAAGGGGCGTCGATTGATTGATATTCGGTCCGCGTCTGTCTTTAGCCGAAAAGATTTTAACGTCCCTCTATAGAAACGCCGTCTTCTTCTCTCCGCTCGGATGTGGGTTGCCAAGAGGCCACGAAATGCGTACTATATGTGCCATCTATTCGCGCGACGAATGATGCACTCCATGCATTTTCTTTGCCCTCCCCTGTTCCTGCGTAAATATATGCATGATATACATCGTTCACTGTCCGCCGCGGTAAGAAAGAGAAGCGCGCGAGATGTCGTCACGCGGATTCTTTCTAAATCCATCCACGGGGGAAAGTTCTGAAGCGGATGTGTCTCTCTAATCAGGTCAGCTTGTTCATAAGATAATGCCCTCGCGATTGCTCTTAATGGGACTTACGACGCTGAAATTTTTAAATTACTCTCGATATAATGAACGAGCATTTCCCTTTCTTCTTTTGTGTGTGTATACGATTGTAATCTAATTCTATATCACAGGAAACGTTTCGGGTGAAGGATCGTATCGAATGAAGAGCTGTTCTCGCGACGAGAGCAGTTTGTTGTGCAGAGTTGCGCATGGATTCGCATAACAGTAGCGTTGCATCACCGTCAGCCTCGTCGCGACCATATATGCTTCTTTAATTCTAGTAGCTTCCTACATCTCGTGATAACGTTCTTATAAGGCTTGATCTTCTACAAACTTGATCGCGAGTCTAGACTAGGCGAAAGAATGCAACTGTCGCAAAGTCATCGAACCTGTTACAGATGTAACTGGAAACATCTTTATCCGCGATATATAAAGAATATGTGTATTTATCGCAGGTACATATAATTCAATAATGCGTATTGTACATGATACGCGCGTAATAATATATCATTTAATATATATTTTTCATTGTAAAATAGATAATACTAGTCAATTGTATCATGTTACCAGGCATTTAAAATAATGCACAGCACTAGCCAGAAGGGCATAATCGTCGCTTTTCATCTAAATAGCTTTTCGTAGTAACGTTATTTCAATGTCGGGAAGGAGTCGTAAGAGAGCGCGAAGGATATCTGGCAGGCACATTTCCACGGTCGGCAGTAAAGCCGACTAACAGTGGCGCACGAAAGTAAATGTTATAACAAACACGGTGAGCAGAAGCTACGACGCCCCGCTATTTAACATTATTTAGTTTGCTTTGTGGACGTTTAAACAGTGCCTGCCTACTTTTTGTATGGATATTTGATGTGCCTCGCCCGGCCTCGAGCCACGGCGTGTGTATATACACGAGGATGTCGTGTTTGTTTTCTAGGTGGCGGTGGGTGAACCAAGGATAGTCAAATCGCTCTCGGTATGATACATACACGCATGCACCTAGTAATATGGGCTGCAGACTTGCAACACTATGTATTGACAAGAACATTAAGAATTCACAAAATATTTCCCGCGCGTGTGTAGAATGTCGGAGAACGGGCGATAAGGATGAGAAAATAATAAAATAAATAATAGTGATAACCGATAACTAGTAGCTCAGATGTAAATAAGAGAGAGAGAGAGAGAGAGAGAGAGAGTTGAGAGACAGAAATTTATGTATGCTTGAAGATTCAGAACATATCTGACATCGCGCGATTCAGCGCGCGGTAACAACGGTTGGTGCAGGTATACATATATAAAGTCGCGAGCTTGCGTTCGTACGCTCTTGGGAAAACAACGATTCTTCCGATTTCGGTCGATAGCGACATATTTTTCTCTCGAAGTAAGGAACAGCCGGCAGGACCGCGCGCGCGCGCCAAGATTTACATGCGTATTAAATTACACGCGCCTTCGTGACACGCAAAGGTGCCCCTTCCCTTGGGTGGAGTAGTATAAGACAAGACGCGTATCGTGTAAGAAACCCGCGACTGCTCGTCGGGGCATAGAAATCAAGATAGAAAGCTCTCGTATACCTGCAAACGGTGGAGACAAATGGTTGTGACGTACGGCGTGGATTCTCCCGCGCGGGACTCTCGCTTAAATCACACCCGGAATATTTACGGTACGGCGTATCACGTTTCAATATATCTTATTGTGGTCCGTGCGCGCGCGCGCACGCGGTCCCACCGCGTCCGTAATGAAAACGTGTTTATGTAACGCCCGGTATGTCATATTCCAATGTATCAAGCGCGGGCAGGCGTGGAACCGAATTAACGACGGAGTGCGTTAGATTTATCGTCGAGCGCTTTGTTAGTTAATGAGAGAGCCTGTATCTTCCATTGTGGCGTCATGCGGCCGATACAAATGGTCTTGCTCCGGTGACATCGGTATTCTCGGGTGAGAGGAGAACGATTCCGCCGGTTACGTCTCAATGTCATAAATCTATGATTATGCTTATGATTCCGCACGGAGCCGTGCGAAAGGAAAATTAACGAACGACAGAACGCGTTACCTTCTCTCTCTTCTCTCTCTCTTTCTCTCTCTCGTCTTACCATTGCACATTAAAGTCTTCCGCGTTAATTTTTATTATAGAAGCGCACGCTACACATTGATATCTAGCAGACATCAATCAAGTTTCGTTATCTCTAATTTTTTCTTCCATCCGTATCTTGAAGCGAAATTGATAGAAATTTATTCAACGGAATCTTAGGAATGTTTCTAACATTCGGATACACAGCAATGTCTGTAAGATATAACAAATGTTTCGCACTACGGAAGGAGAATCTAACGAGACAATTTATATCGAGAGTCCTGGCTTAAATCGACCCGAAACTCTAAAAAAGGTCGCGCCATCATTACCAGATACGAGAATCGCGTGTGCGCGCGCGAGAAAGGAGGCGACGCACGTCTTCTGAATTGGAAGCGCGCACTGAGAAAGGAGAAGTGCGCGTCACCAGGCTTTTACGTGCGGTGTTATATACCGTATTACCGTAAACGGGGTGCCAGCGAGCCCATTTTCGCGTTACGCAAAGCCTCATTAGACATCCTATTCTCGGACGTGCGTTTTAATCGAGCCGCGCTCGTTTCCCGGCAGCGAGCAGAGCGAACAAGCGAGGTGCAACGTCCTTTAAGCCTCTCTTCGTACAGGTATTCTCTCTCTTTCTCTGTCTTCGAGTTATCTCCTTCCCCTTGTCTAGATTCATGGCCTGTTTCAGGCGCTAGCCTGAACAAGAGAAGCGAGGAGGGACCTACTTTCTATCGCGCGTAGTTAGCCTACTGTTACCGCACAACCGCATGGCTTCAGCATCCGGCAGCGCCCGAAGCGAACCATCACTCTCGCTGCGTGAGATGAGATCTTTGCGAGCCAAGTCTACTGTGCTTTTTCGGCACGATTTAGCCATATCTACCACGTACATGTATATCGTGACGCTGTCTTCAATGCGCAACCGAAGACTTGATCCTGAATCGAGAAAAATCTACGGAGAAGCGACCGCACATCGAAGTAATCGTCAAGCGCGATATTTCCGATTTACGGAAAATCTTCAGACATTCAGTGGTCACGTCAACAGTGTATTAGAATAGAAAATGCATTGTGTAATGGGCAGCATCTATGACGAGAAACGATTGGTTCCTACTTTAAGTTGTTCTTAAAACATTGTATATTTTATCAAAGAAAGAGCAGTTAGAAAATTTCATACATTTTCATGTTTTTTATATGCTTATATTTTAAAATAAAATTTCTACTTATTATTAGTAAATCAAAAAATTGAAGAACGCGGAAGAGAAATTTATTCCGGAATAATATTAAACAAGAAAAAGTCGCGCAAAAGGAAACTCGATATCAAACACGCGAAAAAACGCAGAGTTTAAAAAAAAATGAAGACAGATGTTAACACGGATTTATATCAATTAAAATATTCGCATGAATAATTAATTACATTTCTTACTTACATCTACCGCACATGATAACAGTATTGTCATGCCATAGAAAATATTTTCCATCATATATTCGTAAAAAGAATCGAATAACAACGTGCATTAGCGGAACCTGCTTCGAGGCGAGTCACAGTATAATCTGATGGAAGATAGTAAAAAAAAGACCGGTGAGCGATTTACGCAATTTCCATCTCGCGCGCGCTCCTGGTTTGTCCTCAACGAGTCCGCAAACAACCTCGAATAGGGGCCCCCGTGCTCGTTGAAACGTTAACTCACACGCCCCATAAACACGCAGTAGGCGCGGAATTTGTGGAGTGTAAAGTATCAACGTATACCGGAGATACATTTACCTGCGGTCACATGCGTGGTACGCGAGTGCGTGCGTGCGTGCGTGCATGCGTACTCGGAGGACGCTCGACCGGCCGAAGCATCAATGTTAACTGCGTTCGGTTGATAGAAAACTGTTGGCATGCCTGGTCGGCCACAAAAGCCATTTCAGCGACCACAATGCGCGCTGAAAACACGCACGGCGTATACGCGTATCCACGGCCGTTTAGGCGCATGCAATATACGCTTACCTGCTCGCGCGGCCGCAGAGGCGGGAAAAAAGGCCCGAGAAAAGTACTCGCGTAACCGCACTTATTAAGACGTCGTCGGCTGGGCGGAATTTAAAGTACCTACCTTAACGTAGCGGTCGAGCACGAGCGGATAGATTATCCCGCACCGGCGTGCTTTACCGTAAGAAAGCATGATCTTCCTGGTAAAAGCAGATGTGCTAAACGAAAAGAACTGAGGGATGCAAAAGTGCATATGCAAGTGAAGGGATGAAGCGATAATGAAACGCGATTTTATTATTTTTTTTATTATATCTCCCATGTTGGTATCTCTTGGCAAAGTATTGTAAATCTCATTACGTCGCGCGTAAAAGCTTTAGTTGAACGTAATAGAGAAGTTGTTAATATACTATGAGATTTTATATAATATGCTTTTTTCTATAAAAAACTATAAATTATTTTTCTTTTTCTTCATTAGGCAGGTAATATCCCAAAATAAGAAAACGAAAATATAAAGGTCTTCTTTTTCTCTTCCTTTCTCATTTCTTCTCCCAGAAAAATGCGCTTCTCAAAATTTTTAATTATCCGAAAATAAACAATGTAAATTAATTCGCGAATCACGATTGGACGAGGGCCTAGAATGAAATCTACGTGCTCCATATGCAAGGAAATTCTTTCGTCTGTCGCATGGTTTTCAGTGGAATAGAAGGCAGATTGACGGAACGAATGTAAGAGAGAAAGAGAGAGAGGGAGAGAGAGAAAGATCGGCAAAGTGACGACGGAGGCAGGCACGGAGCGGGAGTGGGACCAAAGCGTTTCATGGTAGTTCACATCAAAGAGTCGGCCTTAATAGAAAGCCTTAGAGGCGTTTGTTCGAGTCTCCTCATCTGGCTAAATATTCCTGACTGAGGAGATATCGGCGGGCCAAGATACACAGCACGGTGCGGATCTTACGTATAGAACAAACAGCCCGGGCCCCGGGAATACACGCTTCCGTTTCGTGCCTTCTGGGTAACGACCGCGTATTCGCACAAGTTTCCGCGAGTTCCTCGCAATCTGCGTGGATACACATATCGTGTCGTTGACTCCAACGTAATAACCAATGGGCGCGTTTCAGCGCACGCGTCTGCTCGCGGCGTATGATACACACATCGCCTTCTATCGCGCGGAAGAATCGGCCTGCCGCGTTGGCAGACGACGGAATTCGACTAATTAATATCGATGTTGACAGTGGGTCCCGACAGTTGCCGCGATGAGAAACTTGCGAAATTTCGAGTGACGAAGGAAGGAAGGAAGGCAGGAATTGAGTGCGCCTCACGGAAGTTTGGATATATTTCCTCGGCGCCAACTGGCACGGTAGTTTGAGAAACGGTATTGGAAATGTCGTCTTCCTCTCTTTTCCCTTTTCCATATATTGAAAACTGCGAAAATGTCAGAATTTGATTTTTCCTTCTACGAGCTCACGAATTTTTTTCGATCGATTTCACGCTATTGCGAGATAAATCTTCCTTTCATTACTGTCGCCTTCTTTTACCTGTGCAGGTTTTGCTTTGAAAACGTCCAGTTACAAGTTTTCTCAATTTTTACCATTAAAGAGAAAATGTGTTTGTAATTAAAAAATATTCGGTTGCAATTTCCTCTAAATTACTGACACGAACTAATCCAATTTCCACTAACACGCTGACGTTTAGTCGCACAAACGTATAATTAATCTTCGATTGCATATCAACGTATTTGCTGTAAGTCATTAAAGAAAAAAAAGCATTCCGCATACGTACTGTCGATTAATACCTGCGAATATACAACCGCAAAACCATACGTGCGTTTGATTGATTTAAACAGTCCCCCTTATCCTCTGACAGATACAAATGAATCGGATGCGCCCGTTACTATAAGCGCTGTACAGATGTAATCCTTTAAAGGGATATTCGGCCTGTGCGATTCGCTTCGGTTAAGCTATACAAATAGACGTGGGATGTTCGCAATCAGTGTTGGTCTCTCTACATGCTGGGGTGGACCGGCGTGGCTATTTATAAATGAATCCTCACGCAAAACACACCCTTTGACGAATCAGCAATCTTCTGTTATTATTCCACCATTCAGATACTCACCCGCTCCGCGCGCACGCCATTATACAAACTCTCAAAATTACGTCCAAAAATGTAATACTTTGAAACGATATTATATTCGCATTATGCCTCACCCGGCGGGCTGTAATTAGCGATACATACCAATGTTGTCTTATATGGAGGAAAAAGTGGTTATTCATTAATGTTGACGATAAAAGCGCGTCTGTAATATTTTAGAATTTTGATCAAAATTCTGATGGTTCTAGCCGGAGCGCGGTGTCAAATAGGTCAATCTCGCGAGCAGCCTCTGCAAGGTACAAGCCACTAATTACTCCCGTCCCAGAAAGCGAAGCCTTTAATTTGAATATTAACGGGGGGGAGAGCAACATTATGCTCAACAATTATTCAGGCACGGTGAGAGGCGGGCTCATGAATTAACAAGATCTATCAGTACTTTCTCCTGCCGACCATCCCCCCGACACTCCACCCCCTCCCGACAGGCTCTCACGGAGCGAGCTAATACTGCGAATCATCGTGCCAAGCGACCTCGGTAACGACGAGACATCCGCCGTTTGTTTGTACGCTTACTTTGTCAGTCCACCCCGCTCGGTCGTTCTCCCTCTATCTCTCCCTCTCTCACTTTTCCGACGCTCTCCTGTACCGAGTCTCTTCCGGCATTGTTTAAATATAATTTTGTCGTTTACTAATTAATGCGCCGTACATCAAAGAAGATGTTTATTGGTTCATGTGATACTAAAGAGACGGTAACGAAGAGGTAACTCGCTAAGGGAGCGGTTGAAGAAGCCCGGGAAGGGTGGCACCGGCACTGGTTTGAGAAGCGGTGAACGCCCATGAAAATATCTATATAGACGCAGGAAAAGTGTTTCCTCTCTTTCTCATCCCCCCCCCCCCCCCACCCCTTTTGCGTTCGCGTCTCCGTCCTGTCTTTCTATCCGCCTTGCTAGCTCACCTCCTCCTCCTCCGTCGTTCGCTTCTCGTTTCTCCTCTCGGCTTCCCTCTTATTCCGGGTTGTTCGTCGCTCTTCTCCTCGACAAACGACGGTAACCACCCACAGACTCATCAACTAACTCTGTTCCAGAGTTACCGGACGACCCCCTTCACCTTCCCTTCGCCCCCGATCCTTTTCTCTCTTTCTCCTTCCGCCTGCTATGTCTCGAGCTTTACGACAGGCCACGCCGCATCGCACAGCGGCGCCGAATCAGTCGTAGTTAGCCGCGTAGTTTTCGTCCTCAAACAGAAAGCGGGACACAAACATCCTCACAAACGACTACGACCGTGAGCGGTGGGAGCGAGAGATGAAGGCAACCGTGAAAATCAGTCAAGTTGTTCGATCGCCGTGATTCGCAGGCTCTCTAGGTTTGATTACATAATCTCTCTATTTAGAAGTCACACCGTAAGGTTGAGTTTTCTATTTCATCATGTATATTGATGAAACAGGACAGATTAACTGCGATTCTTTCTCATACAAGTACCCGTTTATTTTATCAATATCTAATTTATTTAATTATGAATGATGAAAAAAATTCCGCGTTTTAACGCGCTTTTTATTCTTGTCATTTTCTAACTACGCTTGAAAAGAAGCTACAGTATATATATACAACACATTACACGGCATGGTGAAAGAGCGGATTACAAAATGCAATCTCTGGGTAATGGGTGAGAATGGCAGGAGGCAACACTTCGGCGATAACGAGAGGGGAAGAAAATACGGGATAATGAATGCAGGATCATAGCGTAGTGGTAAAACGAAGGTACAAAGGCGGCTTAGAAAGCGCGATGGAACAAAAGCGCATCGTGATTGATCAGGGTTCTAGATATAGTCTGTTGATACCGTCATTCGAGTCGGTCGATATAGCTCTCTGACCAAGCCGATAAGCAATAAAAGAAGTGACGGAGAGGAAGTAAAAGTGGATCGAGACAGAAAAATGTGAATAAAATAAAATGATATCAATGAATATAATTCGCGTCCAACAGAAAAGAAGAAAAAAGAAAAATAAAATAAGAAAAACAAAGTTTAAATGTGAATTAAAAAAATAATTCGCAAATTTGTAGACTGGGGACGTCCGTATCTTGTAAGAAATAAAGCATTACGAAAAGTCCAAGGGTCAAGAAAAATGGCGGTCGTTTTAATGACTTGTTTATCCGAGATTGTCGTTCCTTTCGTGCATACGATTTATGTTTCCAATAAGCAAATCCCAAAAGCATTCTGGAATTAAAAGAAGGACAAAAACAGGCAGATGAAGTAAGGAGGGGGAACGCCAACGACGCGTGAGGAAGTGAGATGTAAGGCTGAAGGACCGAGGGTCAGGAGGCTGTGGGTCCACGTGATAATGTTGTGCTCCGCCGACCGTACGAAAACGGTACCGAAGGGCTCTCCTCGTCCAACGGGACGCATTATGCTCGACAGAACAGGAGGCGCGCGCGTTGGTCGTTCCGTGCCCTTCCTGTGTCAATAGGCTCGATTTCCCTTTCAAGTTGTCAACTCTTTTTGTATGCCCGGCAAATTGTCGCCGACGATGGAGACGGGAACCGTGGTTGACGCTCGAGAGAAAGAGAGAAAGAGAGAAAAGAAGAAAGAGAAGAAACGAGAGAAAAACGGGGAGATAAATTAACATTATTGTTGCGACAAAGACGGGGGTGCCGAGCCCACCCAGACTGTCCTACGCGCCCCCCGCGGGAGCCGAAGCTAGGTAAACAATTCCACTTGATGATCGGCTCGTTTGATGTCGCCTGATTACCCTGCGCAAACAATCGTCGATTCTCTCCATGGAATATCGGGATATGTTTTCTTCCACTCGTTCCTGACTTTTTTTTCTCTGTCTGCACCATGAGAAAAATGCCCCTTTGCACGTTCAATTTTTTCAGAACTGGGCATTACAGATGCGATTTTTGGTTAATGTAATAAAGAACTTTTGATTGAATAATACATATGTGAAAATATAATGCATGCATCCTCACAATCGTAATGACCAATTTTTTCATACTTTTGTATAATTTTTATACAAAATAAAACGTACATTTTATAATAAGATTATACACATATATAAAGAACACGGCGCTAAATGTCACCCGTAAATGATAAATGAAAAGTCATTGGAAGTTCCGTGATTTGGAGATAGCTTTATTACTAAACTCGAACAAAAAAGCCTTTTATGCATTAAGTTAATTACAAATTATTATTGAATTTTCATTAATTTATTAATTTCACTTCTACAACACGCGCCGGCGAGTTGTATGTACGTATTTGTTATCGCAATATCAAACTGTAATATTATACCGCTATAAAAAATCCAATGACAGCGGTCTTATACGATGTAGATACGCGTTTTTTCAGCGGTCGACCGCTCGATGATCAATCTTATTAATTAACACTCAGAGTCCTCAAGCCATCGAGGGTACGTCGCGTCGCCTCTCTCCTTCTACCTTCCGTCCTATTTGACGACGTAGACGATTTTTCCATTCGGTTCACGATCACAGGGAAAGAAGAAACCACATACCGTTCTGAAAGTCCTTCGACTTCGATAACACGAGAAGTACCCTCGAGACCTCGATTGGTCTTTCCGTGCCTACTTACACACGCGCGTCCTTAATTAGAGTGCCCCGCTCGTCCGTCGAATCCGCCTTACAGAAGAAGCGTCGTCGTCGGTTTTCGCGTCACAATAGGCGGCGATGGGCAATCATAAAGAGATTCACCATTTTGGAGACGCGCGGGGGCACGACGTGTAATCTGAATAAAATATACGATCGAGAACCGATGATAGATAAAGGACAATGCCCTTTTCATCGCGATGCGGAGGGATGCGAAATAGAGCGCGAGAGGAGGGAAGCGAGAGGACCCGAACGAACGAGGAACACTCCGACTTTCAGCGCGAGTCGACAAAGAGGCTCCTTCTATGCAAATTAAATGCTGTTTCCATAACCATTCGTCCGTTCCATTGAGTGAGGTTCGGTTCTTTGTCATCAAGGTAAAGGGAACTTTCACAAGGGGCCGCGTTCGCTCGTTCGCTCCGACCAACCAACCAGCTAACCAACCACCAACCCAGTCGCCCAACCAACCACCCATCCACCCCCACACATACACACCCGTCCACAAACTACCCTTCTGATTTCAATAACTGAAAGCTTCAGAACGTTCCTCTGTGTGATACTAATAAAAAGATCTATTTTTTTCTCTTGTCAACCTTGATATCCGTTTCGTTTTCTCTATTCTCTTTTATCTGCTCCCATTGTGGTCCTTTGCGATAGAAACAAACATTTCAGATCATTTAATGTTTGCCTATAATTAACCGCATTCAATATCTATGTGATAGAATTCAGGGGGGGGGGGGATAGATAACGATAATTCTCGACCTGAAATGATTATCGATTATCATATGCTTATGTTGAAATAGTTTGATAAATAGCATGTGAACAATCAGTGTCACATTACCAATGGAAATCGCATAAAAAAATGTAAAATATATCCTGTGGATTTTGATCTCCCAATGGGATTTATTTCGGATTTTACTCGAGACATTAATAAACTCACGTTATTAAATTTACAGCGTAGCAAAGAAATATTGCGACTTAACCATCCACTAAATTGTCGCTCGCTTTGGTTCTGTTAGGCAAGTAACCCTATCAGACCATTAAATCTAAAGCCGTTAACACTCATTAATAGAATGTTATAATGCTAATCGCAATAAGGCGAAAAAAGAATTAAAGCAACAACGTTATAAATTTTCGAAATTAGAAAAAAAATATATTATTCCTTTCGCATACATTGGTGCATAAAACGATTGCATAATTTATACATTTTATTTTTGCAACACATACATTTCAAAATTTAATTATATGTACATATGTAACACTATCTTTTTATAGACCACTTGAATATCGATAATAAAAATTTACTCCAATTCTTATAGCGGTATTAAATTTTTAACTTTGAAGATAATTTTAACAAAAAAAGATGAATTTGAAATCTCATACAAATGTATTTTTGAATAAATTTTGTTATTGAATAAAGTTTTATAATATTCAATCGTTTATAATTAAAAAACTTTTTTCTTTTGGAACAATCATAATTTTTATTAATTTGTTTAGTATCACTAAAAATATATATTATTAGCAAATTAAGATCTGTGTATAAATCGTTTTTGTATAATTGTCATTGCTTTAATTTATATAATTCATTTTTCTATGTTTTCAACTAAATATAATACTTCAAAAGTTATTTAGCATCTTATAACAAAACAATTTGCACAAGCCACAATTATAATGCTTGGAAAGATATTAGATATAAGATACATTTCAAATTTCCTGAATGTAATCAAGGTAATATCTGTATTTTCCAAAGTAAGTACATTGTAAATGAAAATGAGAAAAGAACAAATAAGCAGAGAAATTTTCAAAACATCCGAAACATTTGTGCGCTCGTTTGTGCAATCGTTAGTCTTTCATTTAACTCGCGCTCGCCGACGTTTACAAGTTCAGAAGTCGAGCATTCTAAGCGTTCGCGTGTTGAACCTTTGCCATTAATAATGCCATGAGTCAACGAGAGGGCACTCATTTCCTGCCGACGGATCGGCTTGGGTGTAACGAGAACCGCGGATATCGTCCCGGCCGATTTCGCCGACGATTTGATTCAACTCGACTCGACTCGTCTTGATTCATCTCGTAGCAGCGAGCGCGCGCCGATAGCAATGAAATTACACTCGGCACAAAGAGCGCCGGCGGGCGCGCCGGCTGACCACCGGTAATGATGCAGCGCGTTTATGTTAAGGAAGCACACCGGTTGTATGCCTCCGAACAGAAGCAAGTTGCTCCTACATCTCATCGACTCTTCTATACGTTTGTAATTGCCTGCGCGTGTATAGATACTAGTAACATGTGTAACTTACGCTATTCACGAGAGAAAGTTCTTATCGAGAGAGCTGCTAATTCTTTCTGATACGTATGACAATTATATTGTATGTAAATGCCGTTCACATAATTAAATTTATATTAAAATATAT
>NW_021848337.1:682593-701903 GCF_003651465.1 Formica exsecta
ATATATAATTTTTTAAATATATTTTTAGAAAGAGAGAGAGAGAGAGAGAGGGAGAGGTAAAACCGATCGATGTTACTTTATATTTTGTCTTTTGTCTCGCGGAAGCGTTAGAACGAAATTTTAAGATAAACGTAAGGTCCAGAGAACAATATTCTTGATAATTATCTGTCTAACTGGTGTACATATGGTCGATAAGACGAACGCTACTGGCAATTAAGCAATAACCAACATCTGATTAAAGAGTGGCCGGTGAACGAAGGCTATGAAATGAAGAAGAAGAAGAGAGGTGGATAAAGCTCGTTAAGTTTCTATCATCTGACTATGTTGAGGGGGAGAACGGCAAGACGAAGGACAAAGCGCGCAGCGGAGTTGTTGGCGGACATCCGAGGACTATGAAGTGGAAACGTATTTAACCTCTTTCACCTACATTAACACCGTGTGTTACGGGGTGGTCTTTTTACGGTGCCACGTCTCTGTGGGAATGACATCACCACTGCGCAACAACATCGAGCGTTTTACGATATGCCGCCGCGTATTCGATCATTTATGGTCTTACCGTTTGTGAGAATTACATACATGTACGAAAACCTGTCGCATTTCGTTCTATTTCATATGGGATAAGATGTAAATAAAGCGGACTGAAACAAGCTTCTTTTACACATATAGTTTTAACAAACCTGTGAATAAATATCTCATCTTAACTTTGGATTATAATATATTAATGTTTTTTTTACGAAAAAAATAAGAGCGTGATCTGTAAGACTTCATCATATGAGTTTTTAAAAAAAAGTCTTGGATTATGATAGGATAAAAAGAGATGCAATAAGCATAGAACAGGATGGCTCCATTACAACGAAAACGTCGCGTTACGGAAGACGATCGTGTGGAAATTGAAGAAAATTACGGCTGCCAGTCGTCGACACATGATTTATATTTGTACGTTCCCTTAGCTCGCGGCTCGTTCCCTTTATGCTTAACGGTCGGCCAGTCGAATGGTTCCGCACCAAGGCTGTTACGAGCCTGAAGATGTTATTAAGCACGGCGGCACGTTATACTCGTCAAATCGCGCGGTTGTGTCGCGCCAAACGCGTAAACTCTGGCGGTCGTAATCTTACAACCGTCTGCTTAAATAGAATATCGGTTATTACGATATGATTCTTCCCTTAACTAGACGCGCGGCACGAGTCTGTAATTTAGTCGCTGATCCGCGATTTTTGAATCCAAGTCCAGTCATAGACAAGTTTTATACAGGACTCTTTTGTTTGACACAGATCTATCATCTATTAATATTTTTTCTTTTGTTTATGACTCTCTGCATCACGAATGATTATTCTATTCTATATGCATATTATATATTGGGTTGAACGGAAAGTTCGTTCCGTTTTTTACTAAGAGATGAAGACCGAAAAAGGGGTACGAATTTTCCGTTCAACGAACTACAATAACTTTGATCTCATTTGAAAGATAATTTAATTCTCTACAACTTTTGTTTCGGTACTTTTTATTAAAAGACGCATACTTTCCCTGATATTTGTAAAAATGTAAAAAATAACCGTGATTTCACAGGTTTTTGGGTGCTAACTTTTTAAAGAAGCATTTTTCGACCCATGTATATATCGGAAACTTTTTGTTCGGTATTAAATTATCTTTCAAATCAGATCACAATGATTGTAGTTCGCTCCATAGATTTTGAAATAAACCAGTTTATAACTAATTTCAAATGTACCAAAAATTGTTTTTTCGGCTATTGATGGTTATTCGAAAACCTCTGGAACGAATTATTGGGTTGAACGGAAAGTTCGTTCCGTTTTTTACTAAGAGATGAAGACCGAAAAAACGGCACGAACTTTCGGTTCAACCCAATATATTTATATATATATATATATATAATGTACGTGTACAAATTCACTATTGTTATATACAATATATTTATATGTTAAAAACATTAATACATAATATATTTTTTATTGTTATAACAGAAAATTATAAATTACTTTAAAAAAAATCTTCACAATCTGTAAATTTTGTACATATCTTGTGAAAAGTAACACATTGCCGAAAAAACGTATTGTGACGTGTCTTTCGTTTTTATCTTCGATGTATCGCGTTATGTAAATCCGAAGAGGCTAAAACCGACCAAAGTATCGCCGCAAAAACAGCCATAACAATATCTGCATAAGACATGCGCGCTCTACGACGGAGCTAGTTAGCGAGCCGTTTCATTAGGCAGATAAGGCAATCAAGCAACTCGCCATCTCGTATACTGAATTGTGTGCGCGTAAATAAATGTGCATATGTGCATGCGCGTATACCGTCACGAATGCACTTTATGTTACTCGTACGTACAACATTTTGCAAAATACCTATTCTAATAAGTCCCATTAAAACGCAAATCTGTCAGTTTGCGGTATTCGCAGAACTTACCGTATGAAGTGTTCATCTTAAAGCAAAGCGGAAGACGTTTCACTCTCGCGGGCTCAGTGGAAATAAAATCGATATTAGGACTTCAATCCGGTTCCATCGCGAGGGAAATGCATTGACAGTTAATACGTATATTTTATTCGAAATTCCTACGAAGAGTCGACTTAGCAGTAAAAATCTACTGTATTGCGCACTGTCAGTTTTATTAAATTTTCTGTCCCATATATAGTCGGTCTTTACACTTTAATTATTCTCGATACGAGAATTCAGAATAATATTTTAAAGACTGACGCGCGCGCAACTGAAAATACTTCTGCATCATATCTCGTTAAGTCGGGGATAAATTGTATTACCCCATCTTTCTGGCTTGACAGCATAGACGCGGGTTATAAATGTCGAAATATCGGTTGCACCTGCTTTAAACTTGCACTTCGCAAATAAATGGCTTCGCGTTCAACTGGGAGTGTGCTACATCGCCTGTCGATGTCCTTTGTGACGCCTTATTAGGATACGCGTGCCAAATTAGTAGCTAGCTTGGTTATCCGACTAGTAAATGGAATCGCGTGCATTCAGGATTGTCTCGATATCTCGAGCGGCCTACATGAACAACTTGGAGACTTCAGGGGCGCATTACGCACACCCTACGGCTTGTCTCTCCGCTATCCGTGCAGAGCCAGGATATCTCGTACATCCCACGTAAAAGATTCAACATCCCATAGAGACTTTACGAATACATTCCGGCGCATGCAAATGTTACACATATAAAATATAATCACACATGTCTTAAAATATATTTAATGTCATAATATTTGTGCACATTTCTTTCTTTTACTTTGTTAACATTTTTATTACAAGCTGTCTTCATTTATTAGAAAATTAATGACGATTAATGACACTTTTAAGATAATAATAATAAAATATAAACATGTTTAAAATATATTTTACTCATAATGGATGATATATTGTACTTCACATATTCGTATTGATACGAATCTATAAAATAGAGAGAGTAATAATTATAGCGGATATATTTATATAGTGATATCGGGCACCGATTGCACGCTCGATAAATAAATATTCGCGTGACCATCTACGTTGAGGCGATCGTAAAACCGCGTAAAACTAAGACCACCACGACGAGAGGCGGTACTGAGGAATAAATCTCCCGATCGACTACCAGCTGCCATTCGCATACGAGCGTTCGTTCGTTCGTTTATACGCGCCTCTGTATTTAATATCATAAATTATGATCCGTCCGCGAACGGGCTGCCAGCAAACCGGACGATCCGGGAATTACTGGGACGTAATTAAGCGTGAAACGCACCGGGTTCTCCGCGACAGGTCCATGCGCGAACGCGCTGCAAAAATACGCTCGATGGAGAGAAGCGCATTCTAGGAGAACTAACTCTGTCCAAAGGCTATACGGCAATACATATATGCGTCTTCCTGGTGGCTGCGTATCGATAAAGCGATCCACGTTTTCGATACTTTTGAGACATTATACGCAGGCAAGATCAAGAAAGCCTGTGCATACATCTGCATTATTTCCGACTCATTTACGACTCGTCGACAAATCATCTACTTGTTTTTTCTTTTATGCTAGGCCGTCACGCGCATTGTGTATATTTGGAAGCAGCGATATTATCATTTCAATAAGCAGAAGCTACCTCTGTTCAATCATCGCTAATAATTCATAAACACATTTGCGTAAGTTGATATTTTATTTTACGTCACATTATAAAGTATGATTCATATAAAAAAATAATTTAACGAATTAAATGATTGTCGTCTTGATAGCGATAATTCTTTTTGAGAATATCTGGATATCCTCAAAGTTTGACAATATCAGATAATTTAGCGAAAGTAATATTTAAAGTGGTTTTGTTTACTGTTCGCGTGCAGTTTACTGTTTTGCATGATCGTATTAAATGATAATGTAATCTATTTTAAATCGAAATACTATACTTAATTTGCAAGAATTGCCGCATTAAAGATACTATAATTGCTTTGCACATTCCGATCATGTAAAAAATAGATTTTCACTGATTTTAATGCGACACATAAGAAACGGACTCGAGCTAGTTATCCGTACACATCGAAGAAACTAGTAGACCGCGAATTTAACAATTGTTTCACTCTAATCAGAGAGCGCATTCGTGACTCGACTGAACGTTTCTCGATTTCTTTTTGCACCTGACTCACGCCAACGTTATTGCGCTGATTCGATAGATCGGTAAATCACACCTAGCGCGACACATGTAGGCAATTAACGTGTATCTAAGGACGATTAGGTGCGTTAAGAATTACAAGCGCCGTATGTTGCAGTCAAGTCGACGCGCGGATGAAATAAGTCAAGCACGAGGAGGAAACACATTAGAAACTGTATTCAAATTATTTTCTTATCAACATATCATAACTTGTAATTTCGTTGTCATCTTAAATTTCTTCCTTACATATACACTTTCTTGTTCTATAAAATTAAAGAAAAGAATTGTTTGTATCTATATTTATTTCTATTACGTTTTAATCACAAGTAAATTTTTAAGAAGCAACGCTTTTATCGTTTGATAAAGTTTTGCATTTGTTATTTTAAATCAGTCGTGTTCTCTTTGATAATTTTCAATTTGTAATAATAATAATAGGCAATAAGTGAAATATGTACGACAATCGTTGTAATGCAGAAGATAAAGAAATATTTCTATGAATTAAAATTTCTTCTCGATTCTAATAGGCCGTTGCATGCACGGAAATGCTTATTTTAGCATGACACGGCAAATACCGTGGAGTAATGCAGATACATTGCATATAGGCTCTCTCGAGTTCTTTTTGTACTCGCTGGATTATCCCGCGGCGCCATATTTTGCTTGGCCACGTCCGGCGCGTTGGATCTCCGTATCCAAGGATCTCATTCCGCCAATTCCTTCGTTTCCCATTCGCGGCCAGACAGCACAAAGTGAGCGCGCATAAAGGCGCGACTTTCCACTAGGCGCTTATTCCTCGTCGCACCCAACATCGTCGGGGTGGATGGTGTGTGTAGATAAGTGTAGATATATATAAACGCATATATATTTCCTCCTGATCTGGAAAACAATACGCTAAGCGTGGATTTATATGCACCGCAGTCCGAGGCAATAATTTACAGCGCGAAACACTGCCTCTCTTCTTTGGCGTTTTTCTGCCTACCCCGGATGCGTCCTTCCATCTAAATAAGGATACGACGGAAATGGCCTCCCATTTCTTTCTTTCACGTCTTTTACACGGTATCGATAATCCGGTAGCACTTCTCTTTTCCTTTCTGCAACGTTAGCAATATGTCATCCTACAGATACTTCTAATAGATCAGCATTTTTCAATTCATATGCCAATACGTCCGTTTCAAATATTATTGATTGGATTATGCGTAAATTTAAACTTCTTACTCTAAAAATTCTATAAAAAAAGAAATTTCTAATACGCGATTAGAGTTACTCGAGTTAATTCAAGGAACATTAATTTATAAAAATATGTAAAAATGGAGTTGTTTTTTTTTCAGAATATTAAGTGTTACCAAAGAATCGTTTCCTGCGGAAGCATTCTCGTAGGCATAAATTTCGATTATTGGCGTTGTTTATGCCGGAGATATTCGGCAAACGGCAACGCGATAAATCTCAACACGCGCGTTCCGGCCTGAAGAATGGAGTTTCCCGACAAGCGCCGATTTGTCAAGAAGGGCTTCGAATACCTCTCAATGGCAACAAGCGGAAAGCTCACCCTTCGTGGCATTCCGGAGCCGCACAATGCCATGAATGTGCGTTCCTTATCCCAACGTTAGGGAAACGCCGGTCGAGATACGGCGCGGAGGGGAAAAAAAAAAGGTAGAATAGATCCGTTGCTCTCCTTCCACCGCGAGATCGGAGGAAGCCTACAAAATTTACTTACGGCTCGTTCTTTCTCCGCCGGACCCTCCAAAGCGGATAACTGTATTACGTTACATTGTGCTCTCTCTTTTTAGTACCTTCGAGGCATCACCTGATTTCTTGTTGACCCGACGATAAAACGCGCGGCGTATACTGAAAGAGCTGATCGATCGCCTGTCGAATCGATCATTTTGAAATTTGATCGAATCTAAAATATAATATATGCATTTTCTCTTCTCAGCAAAATAAATAAATGTTCTCACATTTTGATACTTTTCTATCGACTATTAGTACGCAAATACGATAGTTTATGCGACGATAAAATCTCCGAATTAATTCAATTTCCAAATAACATCGACATTCTATCATCATTTATGGAACTCTCTACATACTCAGCATATCTCGAAAATTGATTAATATTTTTTGTGCACCGTCAGTAACCGCAGGTTAAGCGGCAAAAGACGGTGGAGTACCTGTCGTTATACGAGACGCATCGACATTTACCGGTCATTAATTACGCGTCAAATCATCGTGCTGTTCCCTAACAGAGACATACATGATCCTTCGTCGACGACCGTAAACGGGCGGACGGTTTCCATTTGCGTGTCATTGTCTCCTCGATACCTGTCATCCGTACTTTCTCCGATCGATAGTCGATGGCTGATCCGCCGGCGCGCGCGTCCGCATAAGTCCTGTGGCAAGGATTTATCGCGCCCGTCGATCGTATATAATGGGTTGAACGACCTCGACTTTATCTTGAGACTTGAACCTCAGACCGCGCGAACAATCGATCTCGCGAGAACCCGCGGCCTGGAGAAGGACGAGCGCCCATTATAGCCGACGGATAGACCGTGCGTGCGAAAGGTCATGACTGCCGTCGCTTCGAGTACGGCGTTTTTACACTTTCTAATGCTCAGATCGTCGGATCGCGGATCTCTCGCCGTACGGGGCTAACGATAGCGGACGATTCCTCCGCTAGACCGCCGCACGGATCCGCTTCGCTTTATTATACGTCATTACGGACGCAGTTCGATACGCTTCCGGTATCGTCTAACATGATATCGTTTCGACCGTTTCATTTTGCGCGATATCTTCCGTAAATAAAATTCTTAAAAATTTCAAATGTTAATCGTCTTCTTATACGAACGAGTCTGACAATTCATTTAAATTTAATTGTATCTTAATTATTTTTAATAGTGCAATAATACACATACACACTACATTAAATTACACTTGGAAAATTTGTTTGTGGTCAAAAATATGTAGCGTAAAAATATTGTTGAAATTAACGTGCTGAGTTTTGATTAGCGGACTTTACGCGCGATTAAGAATGCGCTATAATGGAGAAAGCGAGAGAATCTGTGTCTTTGTTGAAAATACAGTAATACACTTGTAGACACTAACGAGTCCCGACAATTTAATGGCATAATGTCGTTACACTCCCGGGGAGGCGTTGCACCGCGATAGAGAGATATAATAGGACTGGCGCTAATTAATAATTAATAACCCGGATCCAAATTAAATGACTTTAAGGGTCGAGGGTGGTCGCCGATACGGAGCGATGAATGCCGCGGCGCGTGGTATATCGGAAATGGCATTGGGGTGCTTCGGGATATGGTGGAGGGGCGAGAGCGACAGCGAAAGATAGAGGGAGAGAAGGGAGAATTCTCCTGTTCCGAAGGGTGTCCCGGGAGCTCAGGATTGCTCCGAGGGGTGTTGCATTATTTATGGCCGCCATCGATCATCGTCCGGCAAAGCAGGACCGTCGCGAACACCCCACTAATCGCCATATGACAACCGTATTTATTTTAAAGTCGCCCACGTCAACATATGATGCATTAATCTTAATTGTTTCACTCGCTCTCGCGACCGTGCCACCCTCGTCGTCGATGGAAAGGATCTTCTGGAATAAAGCGGCAAGTGTACGATAAAAGCGTATTCCCGAATTCTCGGCTCTGATATCAGGATCTCCGAGAAATATCGATCTGATGCCTTTAACATACGTTGACACTTATTAATTCATACGCTTAACTTGAGCGTGCCTTCGTCACGGACAAATCGCTCATGACCCGCCGTATGCGCTGCCACATCGTTCGAAAGTGATTTCTACGAGTACTCGCTTCTCTTAGCAGGTAAGCTCATTGACCCTCGACCGCGATAGAGCCGCAGGAAGCGTCACGAAGGCAGCCGGAGTACGCGAGGGTGGAAGTGCAGCGCAAATAGTGCTATGAAATATGCATAGAGAGAGAAAGAGCGAGAGGAAGGCCTGAGTACCATACTGACGGGGGGAGGAAGGGGGAAGAAAGGACCGGAGAAAAGCGGAGAAGGTAGATACGGTAGAAGACGAAACACGACAGTGAAGGCGGGCGAGAGGAATAGCGGACTTGCGCTGTATTCGAAACCGAAGTTAGACGAGAAAGGGAGAGAGAGACAAGAAGACCGTTGCATCTCGACGAGCATCAGCAGTTAGAACGTAACGGAAGGAGCGCAACGTAGGGACGGGGACGCGGGGGGAAATAGAGAAGGGCTGCTGCAGAATCGACGTACAGGAACAGCGTCACGCACGCATCTGCAAGGGAACGCGTATGATGCGGGAGAAGATGAAGAGAGGCACGGGGGCTCTCGCTCACCCCGTGGTTGCGCGGTGACGGCTAGGGTCGTCCGTTGACCTCGTTCGCCTCGCTATTGCTTAACCCGCAACGCGAACCATTATCTTCGCACTGCGCAACGTGCGTGCATTTAGACGCGCATCCGTGCGAGAAAGCCCGCGTGCGCGCGCGTACCGATGATGATTTATGACATTAGTGCGGACGCCGTCGTCTAAAAGCCCGAAGATTGCAATTCTAAACTAAACGTCGTGAATCAACGCTTTTCGCCAGAAATCTATTTAGCCGCGTAGACTTTTTCATTCGGGGAACATTAGTAAAAATTCTTGGAATAATCATTATGTAAGATGAACACAATTACATTGTATAGTAGTAAGTTTTCCTCATGTGCAATACTTAATCTCCAAGAGAAAACAAAGCATTTATTAATAATGCATTTCTCAAAACTGTAAAAAATATTGATAAAGAATTTTCGATAATAATAAATATTGTAATGGGTATTTTTTTGATACGCGACAACATTTATGAGAGATGATGATTAAGTTGTGAGATACGCATAATCCATTTTGCCGTAATCTCCGTCGAAAATCGACGGATATTTACATCGGATTGAATGCATATAAAAAAAAGAAAAATATGCCAGTTTCCGATAACGTAATAATCAACAGGACGCTATAAAAATTGAACGGAGATGCGCTGACTCTCGCGAATCCGGATATTTGTTTGCAATGATTTATCGGCGGGACATCGGTGGCTACTAGAGCGAAATCAATTTCCGTCTCTACTACAACGGACGATCTTTCACGGTCGATCTCGGTGGCCTCTTCGACCGAGGCGTGAGGAGAAATCATACGGACGAGTCGCGCAGCGCTTGCGATATGCAACGTAGATGCCAAGACATCCGTATACCGAAGGTTGCGCGAAGCCACCGCCGCCGGCACGAGAGCCGTGTAAGATAAGCACGGCTCCAAGCAGCGAGACTCGGACTGGCATAACTTGTTCAACACGTTCCTCGCGCGATGGGGTCATCGCCGAAGAAGAGGAGATGCTGCGCTGACCGGGGTCATCACGAGGTTGCGTCGCGGCAGCGTACACGTGGCAGACTGCCGCCGGCAATTCGGTTGCCAGCAATAGTATTACGGCCGAGGAATATCTCTCTTTCTCTCGCGCACGACCCGCCGATATAAATCACTCGAGATAATCATGGCCGTTTAATTGTGGGACACATCACCGGCGCGCGAACCCGAGGAGCCCGTTCGATGCGCGCGCGCATGTTCCAGAGTACGTGATTCAAGTCGACCGATTATTACAGAAGAGATATACGCACCGGCGCGATTGGACGATCGGTGAAAAGTTCAATCACGGCGCTAACCCGACGATACGTTGACCCCGGCGAGCGAGCAGGTGTTCGAGCAGATCTTAGCTGGCGACCTTATGCAACACGAATCTCGCTAAAAGACTAAAACCAGTTATGTATTCTAAAAGAAAATCCGCGATGTATCATCATTACACATAATGATAGTAATTGATATTCATATGGATATAAAATGGAATTTACAAAGTACAGTTATAAATATATTATGTATTAGAATTCAATACACATTATTACTTTGTAATCCAATGCCTGTATCTTCTTATCTAACTGTGCAACCAGAAACGCGCAGAAATATATTGCCTGTGCAATTTTTCGTGAAATCAAAGAGCACGTTCAAAGACATTCTGTCCCTACTTGGCTTGAATGGTGAAGCCAGATAAGCAAGCCGGCGAGAAGGTGTCACGATAATGCAGTTTCCACAGTTTCTGCTACGAGCACGATTCTTTCTAATTTAATGTCTTCGCCTCTCGTCCCGCACTTCTCCGCGCCCGGATAATATGAAAGCGCCCCGGAGTCGGAGGGCGGACGCGCCTCCGTTACTTTTCTAATGACAACGGCGCCAATCGGGGCGGCCCCGCGACAAAAGCAGGGTAATGAGAACAGAAGTAAATCATCGGCCATTGTGAGGTAATCCCCGTGTATTGTCTGCCGGTACGCGCGTGATGTATTATGTCATTGGGGCGAACAAACGATCGCCCGTCGCAAAGACGCCGGAAGCGTCTTCTCCTCGTCGCCTCGAGCGTACGTTTCTTTTAGTTACGTTACGCTATGATTTTGCGTCTTGCCGTCCGTCCTCTAGATCGATAATGCCGTGAATCGCGCAACGCGACAATCGCATTGGTCACGTTTCTCCTCGACAAATCTTCTGCCGATGCAAAAAAAAAAAAAAAAAGTCATTATCGTATATCAGCGTCTATAAATCAAATTCAATTTCGCGCGATGAAAGGCACTACTCTCGTCTACTTGCCATTAGAATGTGCGATCAATGAATCGCACAATGCGATTTTTATTGTAGAATACGCAAGCGGCTAGTCACAATATTGTAATTCTCGCGGCGCGCATTCGCAATCAGGTCGTAGTTCAACGAAGACGCGGAGGGCGCTTTGTCGAAATGTTAAAAAAAAAAAAAAACTTAACCACGCCGCAACTTGCCGACGTCATTGTTAATAATTTCTCGCGGGGAAATCGCGCATTCACTCGAGTGTGTCCGCTGTTATCGCAACACGCGGATAGCAAACAAACGATCTCACGCGGGACACCAATCGACGCGTCAATGGTACTCTCGAGAGGCTTCAACCGCATAATAATGATGACATGCGATGAATTAGCAGTACCTGACAATCAATAATTATTGCCGGTTCGGGAATGTGCCGGAAGCGTTCCCACCGTTTATAACCGCACGGTCGAGGGGTATCTCCCGTCTGCGGGAAGAAAGTAAATCTAACGATAGATCGATCGATCGATCGATCGATCAGGAGAGAAAAGCGACCTCGCGGCAGCTCATTCTCGTCGCCCGAGACACCTATGTAAGTTAGAAACCGAGTTCTCGAATAGGAGGCGTTTTCTTATTGGTGCACTTGCACGGTGCAACAGAAGACAACTATGCAGCGAACCATTACAATTTTTTTCCTGTCACGACACGAAAAAATCCTTTATACATGGACATGCTCGCGGTAATACCAGTGAATGTCTCGGCAATTCTTCGGCAACATCAGCTTTAGATTAAGCAGCAAATAATTTGCGATTATACCGGGACGCTATGACCTGCGTACGTGTTCATTTGCCGGCGTCCCCGTTTTGTTTTATTGATCGCGAATCATCGATCGAGAGGGACGCGATAGTCGTGCGACGAGGAACGTGCGGTAAATCTGTTAACAGAAGATTCGTCGGAATGATCGCCCCTTCAACAATTGGCATACCTGTCGCAATCCCGTTACATTGCGCGCGCGTACTTGATGCACCTATCATATGCGATCCTTAACGACCATAGATAACGATGTGCGATATAACGATCTGCGTTCGGAGGCCTCTCACTCGCAGGAAGAATGCCGCCTGGAATACCGTTACTGTCTCGCGCCATCGTATCTGCTTTTCTCAAACCTGCCAGGTTAGTCGTATCGCCAAGAATATATCGATTTTCTTTCGGACAGGAGAAGAGAATAATCGCTCGAGGCATTTTAACGATCCGCGCGATCTCGCAAGAGACTGAGATAACGAGCGATCGGTCGGGGATCGAAAGTGGAACATCGGAAAGTATGTCAACGACAAAACAATTCAGCGCACGCATTATTTGGCAGGCTTCAAACTTGGCTTGCCTCGGTTCATTTCGCGCGATGCAACTTTGGAAATCGAAACCGGATCTTGATTTTTTGAGAATAATCATCTTTCTATTTTAGCATATAATTAAAAAAATTAATATACTATCTTCTATATATTGATAATTGATATGTCAAAATTTAAATAATAGCAGTTTAAATAGATCTGTTTCTGAGACAAATATAAAAAGTTTAACTTTACAAATTTCAAAATTATACACAATATTATACCATGCAATAACCTTTGTACATTCATTTGTGACGATAGACAGAAATCAAACAAAATACATTTCGTATTTATAAAATTAAACCGTGCATCTAAATTTAGATCGAGATTATATCGGTTTCCATCCTTCTGATTCTTTTTGGAATAAGATTTTCGTGATTGTCATATACACGCATGACAGGAAGATTTTTAACAAGCCACATAGATATTTCGCGTCTGACGAAATAAGACTGGAATCTTCCGGATAACCACGAGAGAAAACAGATTAAGAGAAAAGATATATACGAAGTGACGGTGCATCGAGCAGGATGTAACTAGAAGAACTCACGGACTGTCACTGAGAATACAAAATGCAGGATGGCTGAGAAACGCGCCAGTAAAAGAAAGTCAGGAATATATCTCGCTTCTCATCTCCACACTCCCATTACACTTTATTACTTTTGCTTTTTTTTCAACGCCAAATTTAATGTTGTTCATATAAAAGACCATGCTATTAAATCAACTATTAAAATCATTCTAAATACTAACATATGTTGTTGTATTTAAAAAATACAGCAAAAAATTTCATAGTAAAAAATAAATAATATAGAAGTATGCTTCAAATCTATCAATAAAATGCGTAAAGAAAACGATTGCCAATCGCACAATATATGGTGTCTTCTGATTTATCGGTAAGACTAGCAATGTCGTGATATTTAACGATGTTTTTTTATATTCGACAAATTAATATCACACGGATAAAATGTAATCGTACTTTAACGATCGCAAGAATTACACGAGAAGAATCGCATCGAGAATTAATGATAAGTCTCGTTTCGTGTACAATCCGGCATACACAAAGTGTGGCGGAGACTAGATTATCTTCTCGCTGACCTTGTAAGGAGAAAAGCCTCTGGCAGATTCTACTACGCGAGCAACTAAACATTTGCCGCATGCTCGAGTATTTGCTCCTGTTCTCAGCAACGCAAATGACGAAGACTACTCGACGAGGATTACTGTTCAAACCCAGTAGTTACGTCGGCAACATCGAACACCTCGCTATCTGTTTCGAGATATCGGTCTTGCACCGATTTAGATTGCCTTTTAGAATACGTTGGTGCGAAACAAGACACCGTGCAAAATTACTTGACGTGAAGTGAATTTCTCAGAACTGTTCGAAGATTCATAAAAGCCTATGTTTTTCAATATGAAATAACATTATATTGGAAATTAAATTAAATTATAGAAATATAAAAAACTTTTATTTAATTAAAACTATATTAATTTTGATTTTGCAATTTTTCATATACATTGTAGAATCCATATTCCAAATTCCAACTATTTATAATAATTCCTCTTAATAAGCTTGTAGATATAATGTTCGTAATAAATCAAATGATCCTGTTTCAACGGCTGGCGAATATTAAGTAGTCGCTTAATCTGCCTCGTGACAAGCAATTTCATACAGAGACAGAACAAAACTAGAGATGGGTTTGAACGAAAACGATTATGTTACTGTTGGATCTGTGGGAGTCCGTTTTTCTGCAATGCGATAACACTATCGATAGGTCGACTCTTCGCACGGCTAACGTGTCCGCAAAATACACTCGTCACGATTTTCACAAGCGAGACGAAAAAGCGAACCTGGTCTTGTGTACGTTCCTATCTATTAGATGTGTACACGCACTGCACTCGAGTCGATTGAATAAATTTAAACCGATGTTAGAAAATACCGTTACTACTACTTCGTGTCCATGATATAGTCGTTGCTACTGAAAACCGCAGTCTTGCATTAATATAATGTTCCAAAGAAACCTAGACGCGCATTTTGTTTCCTTTCTCGCATCGTGTATATTCTGTTATCGCGCTTGAAACTTGCTTTGACGTTAACGTTTGAGCTCGCATATTCCGTGCTTCAGATTTTACGATGATGCTCATTTAACTTGTGAGATTTAACACGGACTCACAAGAATCCTGTGCAAGATATTTCCTTATCTTTACAAAAATTTAAATAAAAGATACAAACTTTTTATTATAAAACTAATCCTGACGAAAATACTTTTACACATTTCTCGTTAGTGCAGAAATACATTTCGTACAAATTAGTGCCTATATAATTTTTAGATATCTATTGATGTAGCTATCTAATAATAAATATATGTAAATTATGACAAGATAATGTAATTTAATGTAATCAATTTTAAGAATCGCAAAAACAAGTACATTTGATAAATCAGCCCAGACATGAATTTACGGGCTGATACAGGTGTAATTGAACAGATGGGTAAGTTCGTATTTGCAATAAACGGGAAAATAAAATGTGATAGAACGCAAGGATGAGGTTAAAAGTAAGGATATATCGTGAAATAGGAAGACGGCAGGGCAAACGGCCAGGAAGAGTGGAGGCAGATTGGCAGTCAGGCGAAGGCAGAGAGGCAGGGCAGAGGCACGGTACGGACCCGTAACGTTAACGCGAGCTAAACTACACAGCCTCGGCGGATATAAGTCGGGCTATTATCGGGCTATGCGCTGAGAGCCCTCCGCTTTCATCCGCTAATGGGCAGCTCTCCGCCCGTCTGCTCCTTTACTGCGTCATTAATACAAGTTGCACATGTCGAGAGTCGGTGCGCTACAATAATTTACATGAATGGAATTGAAAATTTTCTACTCTGCGGAAGAGAAAAGAGAAGCGAAGGAGTGAGAAACGTCGACACGCCACAATGAGAGAAGGAGAAAAGAGAGAGAGAGAGAGAGAAGGTATGGATTAAGCGAAGCGATGAAGGGAGAGGATCAAGAGATGAGGAGGGGTTTCGCGAGCGAGCTAGGAGCAACGGAGCAACGGAGAATCTTCTGGCATTTTATGTCAGTAATTATATGAAAGATGGTATAACCCAGCCAACCGACAGACCGACAGACCGACCGACCGAACCAACACTCGCCTGACCTCCCCCTTCCACCCGTCCTCCTCGTTTCAAGTCAACCAACCAACGCGCATCCTCCCCTTTCAGCCGCTGGTTGAATCCCCTTGAACCTCCAGGAGTGAGAAACGTCGACACGCCACGATGAGAGAAGGAGAAAAGAGAGAGAGAGAGAGAGAGAGAGAGAAGGTATGGATTAAGCGAAGCGATGAAGGGAGAGGATCAAGAGATGAGGAGGGGTTTCGCGAGCGAGCTAGGAGCAACGGAGAGGACGAAAATCTTCTGGCATTTTATGTCAGTAATTATATGAAAGATGGTATAACCCAGCCAACCGACAGACCGACAGACCGACCGACCGAACCAACACTCGCCTGACCTCCCCCTTCCACCCGTCCTCCTCGTTTCAAGTCAACCAACCAACGCGCATCCTCCCCTTTCAGCCGCTGGTTGAATCCCCTTGAACCTCCGTTACTCATCTCTTCGACTATGTCCTCTCTGCTCTTCCGCGGCTTTTTCTGTCTTCCCACATACGTACAGAAAAACGAATGGCAAGAGCAGAAAGCGAGAAAGAGAAAGAGAGAGAGAGAGGAGAGAAAGGCGGGAGAGAAGAAAGAGTCTTTTTTATGCTTTAATTTGTGCATAAAGTGTGTCCAGCTGAGAATTTAACTACGTCGTGCAGCTGAATCCGCCTTTCCCCCAAACTCGCCCCTATTAACTATCCAAGGTAACAATCAAGTAGCAACCCTTGTCATCTACGTGGCCTTCTCGGACGAGCTTCCAAGCGTAGATTCTACAAAACGTAATACGACTACAAGCAAAAAAGCCAGGAGAGCTCAATTTTACCTATTGTTGATCCAGACACTTTATTATGCACGATGTTATGAGTTAGCGCGAATAAAATATCGTCGTAAAGCAATCACTCTGGTTGCGATCTTCCTACGCCTACGCGCGAAGACTTTAATACGAGAGCGTCGCACAGTGAAGATGCACGAACGTAAGTATCCGTCTATGCACTGCCAAGGCAATGTGTGTACGGCGTGAATTAATGACAGCTCGTGAGCTCTATGAAATAAATTTGATTTCTTCTCTCCTCGCGTTCGTGGTCAAGAATCTTCGTCCCGTAGCCGCGGCGATAATTTATTTCCTCTACTCTCAACTTTTCGGCCACCGTAGAGAGAATCTGTCACGTTACACGTTGATATTTTCGTGAATAATGTTATACCGTATCGAAAGTCGCGATTACACTCATATATAATTCATACCGCTTTAACAATGTAGCAAGGTCTTGTGACCTTTACGATGCCCGCTTTCTCGTCTTTGGTTTCGATTATGCGCGGAACGTTATGTTACATTGTGTCCGTCTTTTTGCACGATAATGGAAGTCATGGATACACGTTGCTCGATAAAGGTTGCGGGGATAATTCTACAGCACGTTTAGATACTGTGTTTTCTGAGACTAAAATATATACTTCACAATTTTCCACGACACTTTTGGATTCAAAGAAGGATGTTACTACGTGAAAGTTGTATGATTTGCAATTCAAAAGCAACCTCGAGTTATGATACCAATCGACAGAATTTGTTTTTCCAAGTTATATTGCAACAATTTCGAAACATTGATCATACCCAGAAAAGTAGTATGGAAACTCTCTCTGTATGCAAACTTGTATCTCAATCGATCTTTGAAGTCCCTGAGAAGTAATTATAATTAAACTTTTACGTCTCTCTCGAATGGCAATACAAATATGTCATACGCTCTAAATATGCAATCGTGCGATTTCGAATTAGGCAAAATAATTTGCATATTATAATATATCAAACAGTCATAAGAATACTCAAATGCATTTTTAATTAACTTACGAAGTAAAAATTTTATTAGTTAGAATTATATAAAGTATTATTTTATTCCCTCTTCTCCTTTCCCCTCTTCCCTCTTCTCCTTTCCCCATGAGACTGCAGAAGATCGCTGACTACGATTTAACTTTCCTAGTTGCGTCGCAGACTTCGAACACTCCTGGTATAATATAGCAGGTCGTTGCCAAGTTCTTCGCCGACATCACCCCTGGCTACTCGGTAGCTGTGGCGGCCATACGTCAACGTCCATTACACTTCCACCCCGCTGCTGGCTTTAATGTTTTCGACTCGGGCACTCTTTATCCCACCTTGCAGCTAATTAGTGAGCCAGATACCGGACACACGCTCCCAGTGCTCCCATACCATCCAGCATACACACGTTCTCTCTTTCTCTCTCTCTCTCTCTACTCGTATCCACAAAGTCCTTCCACGTCCGTTGCCCGTCTCCCCTTTATCCGCACGTCCTTACTCTCACGCGAGGACCTTGTTCCTTCCCTCTCTCGCTCTCTTCCTCGTCCTTTCGCGTTATTTGCGGTTCCTTCTCGTGCCCGAGGGACACGTCCTCCTCGTTCTAGCTGTCGCGGAACCGGCCCGACTCCACGATTATTCCAAACTCATTTTAACTCATTACCCGGGTTCGCCGTTGCAGAATGGCATGCCGACAAGTGCGCCGTACGTGAGCACGCTACGACACGATGCTCGAAAAGCCGGAATATAAATATGAAAATTCGCGCGAGGGCGTTTCCTCCCTTCCCCCCAAATCCCCCTCCTGCACTCTTCGCGTTCGTTCGTGACTGCTCTTGTATTTCGTTGCCTTCGCGTGTATGCGCGCGTGCGACGATTTCATTAAAATTTATTACCGTCGCGGTAGATTTTTGTTGGACACGTATCATAACTTTCAAATCGCTGCGTATCGTATCTCGAATGAAAAAATGTTAATTATTGAAAGATATTTTCCCAGAAATTAATAGCTCTTATTAATTAATTCGATTCTCTTTCATTGCAGATAGTTATTATTTATTATAGTTAGTATTTATTATAGTTGCTTATATATGTGTAACGTGAAACTGTGTTAATGGTGTTAATTCGCAGGCAATCGCGACGCAAATATAAAGCTCGGTTCAAAATAATCGTTGTTCGAGAAACTTTTTTTTTTTGGCAAGAAGATTACGCGATCAGCTAAAGCGGCATTCAATTTCGATTTCTTCCCAACTCCATTAACTACTTCTCCAAGAGGATACTCCGGCAGGCAGCGATCTTTCCTACAGTCATGGGAGTAATTCCTCTCCGACTTTGAGCGGTGTGTACATGGCGGCCAGGATAAGTTTCGAGCTGATCATTAGGTAAGTTTAGAAAAAGAGCCACTCCGAGGTTTCATTAGGAAATGGATGAAACAGTGGATATACGAGGATTGGAAAGGAGGCGGTTCTGTATGTAACAGGAATGGGTAAAGCTTTGAAGCTCGCGATGACTCGAACTGATAATCCATTAGGATCCGTCTACTTAGAGTATAACATCTATTTGAATGCAAATCAATAGGGAATGGGAAAGGACGGTAGCCAGTAATTGGTCCGGCTTTATTGGAGCTCTCAGTGTCTCAAAGAGCATCTCGTTCGGTCATCTCCTCTCTCTGGCTCCGCTTCAGCGTCTCCTGCCGTTTCCTCTCTCCCTCCCTTCCTCCGCGCTCGCCATTGCTCCTCTGTCTCACGATCTCTTTCCC
>NW_021848337.1:701998-706378 GCF_003651465.1 Formica exsecta
CTTTCCCTATGCTTCTCCGGAATTGCTCTTCCTTTCGCATTGATTTCACAAACCTCTGTCGCTTCCTCTACATCCGCGCGCTCTCACCTTACGAAGTATACATAAGACTCAATGGTAATTAACCGAGATCTCGTTCTCTTTAGCTTGCTTCTCTATTGGAGCATTCAGTATATATTTTAACTTACTGTAATAATTGCAAGTTACTATTCTGCAGACTAACTCGCTATTACGGCCGTTCTTGTTAATGATGGATTGAGTTTACAGTTTCAACAGCGAATATTACATACTCATATTTTATGACGACATTCTTATTTTTTATCATTACATGTTATATATTCTGATAATTAATTTAGTTTTAAAGCAGACTTCTTCTAAAATAATATTTCTAAAGTAAAAACAAGATTTTATTGTATTATTAAAGCTTGATAACCGGAAATCTCAACATTCATTAATTAAAATTAATACCAGATTCGTCGTCGTATTCTTTAAAAAAAAATGAAATTAGTAAATCATCATTAATAAGCAATATTTTAGTTATAAGTATAGCACTGAAAACAGTGAAATCTCACTGCGATATATCAGTTAGTCGTATAGTGGCTGATTTTTCAGTGAAATTTTCCTGTCAGATCAGTGAATCAGTGAATCAGTGAAACTGAATCAGTGAAATATAAGACGGAGAGGAGCAAAGTATGAGTGTATTAAATATTAATAAAATTGATCTTTAATGAAATATTATCACTGCTTTAATCAATAATATTTTCACTGATTCAGTTTAAAAGAATAGGTGATCGTTTGAAGATTACTAATATTCTTCATATACAAATAGTTCCTTTCTTTGAATAAAGGAAAAAGATTTTAAAACCCAGAAATTTCTAAAACATTTTTTGAATCGCAACACGCTAATACTCGAAACATAATATCTTTTAGAATTTCGACAATCAAACAAAGCGTGAACTAACGAGGCAAGCGTTGAAGCGTCACAGTATTCTCGTCTTCGCAGCTCGCAACAGCTCTCTTACCCTAAGCAAGTGCAGAACGATTCATTCCCCGTCGTTGCGTGAGTGCTAACAGCATGGCGCGAGATGAAATTAATTCCAGCCACGTCCGAGCCACTCAATGGTTTTCTTATTTTCCGTCGTCTTACCGTCGCGCACAAGTATCGCGAGTTCGGTAATGGCTTGTAAGAGCAAACGCCGAAGATTTATAGATTGCTACAACGAAAGTGTGTGTGTGCGCGAGCCAACAATGCATCGATACAATATATACCAAAGGGGGTGGCGACTGCCGGTATACATGACCTCCGACAAAAACGCGTACACACAATCGAACCCGACGCGATTGCCAATGGGAATTTCTTTTCGTTTGACCGCCATGATTAACGATTGAACGCACTCGACTTCCGATCCGAGACACTTCGACATTCCCTGAACGGTGAGGAACGGTCGCTTCGCCGCGCTCGTTCTCTCGATCACGTGCTCGGTTTTTACTTTCCTCTTCTTCTACCCTGCCCGCATCCGCAAACGTTTCGCGCCTTCGTATTCATTGATATATCGCGAGCCATTCATCTCCTATTTCCGAACGGCATCCCATTTTTCTGCCACAAAGACGAGAAAAGAGAAAAAGCAATGCAACTTCTTAGCACGTCGATCGTGATGTTTGTAACATTCAAATATCATTTAAATGTATGATATAAATTTACTCTCTCGAAATTTTATGCCTGAACTTAATCATAGCAAAGACACATTCATTCCACTCTTAAAAAAGGCATGCCAAATCGATACTCGCAAGTATTGTTTCTTCTTTTTCGCGATGCTGATTGGTTATCGCGACATAATGCGCTGTCCATTACTTTATATCAATAAAAGGGTTTCATGGTTGAGCCGCGTATTTGACAGTTCAAATATTAAATATGTGTGTATAATTTTAATTTATTTGATTTTGAAAAAACGGGTAACTAGAGTTAATATCTAAATAATTTTATAAATATGTGTGTATATGTGTGTGTATGTGAAAAAATTAATTAATGCTATTAATGATTAAAACTCTTTCGAATTCGAAAGAACAAAGTTAAAACTATATTTACTATATTTACTATATTTACTTATATTTAACTATAATTATCGCGTTTCGGAAATCACAATTTTTTGTATATTGTATAAAGACATATTCAAGTATCGGAAGAAGTAGATTTTTTCGCATTTTCGGCTTTTTATGTAGAGTTCTGGGTAGTACCCCACAGGATATAAAAGAAACTTTTAACTTTCATTCTTAATTTTTACGCTCGAACCAATATTGCAAGAGATATCTCGATTTTTCGTATGACATTTTGCGAAAATGTGACAGTATACCTGTTACCGGGCGATCACATAAACGAAACAATTAATTAATGCTGCTAATGATTAAAACTCATTAAAAAATAAAAGATTACGGACAAAACTATAGAAAAATTATAGTAGAACAGACTTCTATTTCTCAGAAATCAATTTTTCATATGTCGTATCACGTATCAAGATATTTCTAAATCCCGAGGTGGGGTATGCAAATATTTTGGAGCCCCTTTTTCTCTATTTTCTCGATTACTGTCTCTTTTATTTCCATTTTATTCAAAAATATTAATATAATAACTATATAATAATTATGGTATCTCTCTTAGTCTGACTCTTCCCCTTCGACCTGTCCAGCATGGGTGACCCTACAGGTAACTATTAGCGTTTTTGAATGAAGCAAGTTTGATCGCTTTGAGAGCGATTAAACCCAATTTACCATGAATATATGTTTGACCAAAAATAGATTTTAAGAGAATCTGATTAATATAAATATATAATACATTAATGATATAACTAATATAAAGTATATCTCCTGTTTTTGTCGCTATTTTGGCTTTAAAGCACAAAATTCTTTGCTCTGATTAATCAATCAAACGCTTACTTCAAGTATTTCACTGATTAATCTAATAATTTAAGTACCCCTAATAACCAAGACGGAATATATGACGTCATTAATCGGTCTCAGAACGATCAAATTCGCTTCATTCGAAAACGTTATATGTTACCGCTGGCATAGCTCTTAGGTTCATTAGAGTACTCAAACCTCCTCACTCGGCAAATGCCTTCGTTAAGGTGAAGATACCACCGAGGAGGAAAAATTTTTATTTTAATTTTTTTATAAAGATTAATATAAAATATAATTTACAATGTAATACAAAATAATTTATTACACGAAAATATCCGAAATATTCATATAATGCAGAATTCACCAGAAATTTTTAGGTCAGATATAGCTGATAAGCAACGATTAATACGATATTTACGATTAATGATTAATATGCAATTACAAAGCTTATTAAGTTTTATATAATGGAAACATAAATGTTTATATTATGACCAAAAGAGTCGTTAATAAAGTTATCGATTGTTTTTCAATTTCGAAAAAAAAGTGCTTATTGTTAGACTATTGGCGCAGAGTTGCAAAGAAAATATCCGAGAAAAGATAGACGAAGCTTCGATGTAAATCAACGATTAAATCACAAGATAAACCGCGATTTAAAATTTGCAAAAAAAACGCGACGAATAAATAAATCGACAATAGCCGTAATATTCGCGATTCCAATATACACATGCAATCGAAGAAACAATATAATTATTACATACTTAAACGAAAATGTTTCGACGGACATTTTGGCTTTTTATAATCGCGTCTGTAATATGGGGCATTTGTATTTGTACAATTTGAATATAAAATCTAACGCCCGATTTATTTTCAAATGCGTGATTTTATTAAATTAAATTTCGCGATTGAGAATAAGAATATATGTACCGTTTCGCATTAGCGTTTTCGAATGAAGCAAGTTTGATCGCTTTGAGAGCGATTAAACCCAATTTACCATGAATATATGTTTAATCAAAAATAGAATAGAATTTTAAGAGAATCTGATTAATATAAATATATAATACATTAATGATATAACTAATATAAAGTATATCTCCTGTTTTTGTCGCTATTATGGCTTTAAAGCACAAAATTCTTTGCTCTGATTAATCAATCAAACGCTTACTTCAAGTATTTCACTGATTAATCTAATAATTTAAGTACCCCTAATAACCAAGACGGAATATATGACGTCATTAATCGGTCTCAGAACGATCAAATTCGCTTCATTCGAAAACGTTGTATGTTACCGCTGGCATAGCTCTTAGGTTCATTAGAGTACTCAAACCTCCTCACTCGGCAAATGCCTTCGTTAAGGTGAAGATACCACCGAGGAGGAAAAATTTTTATTTTAATTTTCTTTTAATATATAGGTTTCTTCTAATAAATAGATTTTACAAATTTGTCAAATAAAAAATATAATATATAAAGAATTATATAAAAGATAATATA
>NW_021848337.1:706813-708822 GCF_003651465.1 Formica exsecta
ATTATATTACAAATATATATTACAAAACATAGTACAAAGTTTAATATAAAATATAATTTGAAATATAATACAAAAGAATTTACATGGATAATTTTTACATGGAATTACACGAAAATATCCGAAATATTCATATAATGCAGAATTCACCAGAAATTTTTAGGTCAGATATAGCTGATAAGCAACGATTAATACGATATTTACGATTAATGATTAATATGCAATTACAAAGCTTATTAAGTTTTATATAATGGAAACATAAATGTTTATATTATGACCAAAAGAGTCGTTAATAAAGTTATCGATTGTTTTTCAATTTCGAAAAAAAAGTGCTTATTGTTAGACTATTGGCGCAGAGTTGCAAAGAAAATATCCGAGAAAAGATAGACGAAGCTTCGATGTAAATCAACGATTAAATCACAAGATAAACCGCGATTTAAAATTTGCAAAAAAAACGCGACGAATAAATAAATCGACAATAGCCGGACTGGCTAAACAGGATAAAATCTTATACATCTTAAGATACCGTTATAAAAACATTGCGTTATCGCCGCGTTCAATGGAGGATAAATGGCCCAACGATTTGACCAGATCAAGATCCCTCCGCCAGATAATACGCCGGTTAATATCCGACAAAGACAAGAACAATCTTAAAGGCGGAGAACGATCAACTTCTTGCTTCTACATCGGACCTCGTAAGATCAATCCGCAAAGAAAAGTTAAGTGGTAAATCGAACTCGATAACAGCAAAATTTTAAAAAAATTAGTTTGAATATTTTGCAACACACATAAAATAAATCAAAATAATATCAAGCATAATTATAATAATTCTAAGCTATAATTAATCTTTTTCTGTAGAATTGAGATACATTAATTTGTCGATATTTCACTGATATCAGGGTACCCATTCGATTTGTCTCAAAGTTTTAAAGTATACGCACATTTTACAATATATATACAAGTTTAAATATATAAAATAAAATGTAATACATATGTATTACATTTTATTTTTTATGTACAAAATATTATGTACAAAATATTAAGTACAAAATAAATATATATGCAATTTTTTATTTATAAAAAAAGGTGTAGCATGTGTGTTATTTTTGAAATCTTTTTATAATTAGTTTTAATTTTTCTACTAGTCAATTTTTAATTTAAATTGTAGAAAAACTAAAATTATTAATTTTTTTACAAATATTTTATAATTAATTTTCACTTTTTAATTTTCCTAAAAAATCCTACCTTTTAATTTTCTTAAGAATTTTAAGGAATTAAATACTTAAGGAATTAAATGACTATCTTAAGATAGTTCTAATAGATAATTTTAACAACCCTACTTTTGCTGGCTAAGCCAGCGGGAATCCGGGATCACGGAAATTTCAGGGAACGTGTCCTACTCGCGTACCCTACTCGCGTGCCCTACTCGCGTGACCTACTCGCGTGCCCTATTCGCGTGCCCTATTCACGTGTCCTAATAGAATGTATCGGTAGCATTCTTGATTACGTGCCATTGCACGTAGAAATGAGCAAACACATGTATTGTCCAACATGTGTATTTTTGCTCCTTTTGATCACGATATTGGTCAACTATGTTGCTTCCGTTGGGCCAGTTGGACCTTCCTTTCGTTGATCCTGGCCATATTCATTCTGGCTATATCTAGCCAGAGATGTAGACCTTTATTAGAGGGTGATGAAAGAAAAAAAATTCCTTCCGTTGCCGGCTAATTATTATCGCCGGTGCATGAGCGTAACTTTACGCTCGTTTACGGTCGTGAGACATTACGACCGTTTGTCATGCATCGTTTTAATATAACTTTACTTTAATTAATATAATGCCAAATTATCAATCAAAATTAATTGATTGAAATTCTTATATAATAATATAATATTATTTATAATAATATATAATTTATATTAAAATAAAATTAATAAAACATTTATATTTTATATAATTTAATAGATCAATAATTTGGCTTTACATCAATTAAAAGAAAGCTTTCATTGATATG
>NW_021848337.1:708874-716620 GCF_003651465.1 Formica exsecta
AAACTCTATATAAATATGGAACAATTTTATAAATTATAAAAAGACTTTTTTTCAAATAGAAACTTTTATAGGATTTATGTAAAAGTCTTTCTTTTTAATTTTCTCTTGTCTAATTAATTCAAATAAAAAGACCGAATTAATGCGCGTAAGCGATTTTTAACAACTGATATATAAATAATAAATACTCACCCTAGGGTTGCTCCGCCGGTGCAGGATGCCTCTCCTAGGCCTCCTCCTCCTCTCAGAATGTCAGGATCGCTACGTTGATCTGTAACATACAAATAGAAGATGCAACTTGTAGCAATGCTTAAAATAATTAATATTAAAAAAAATTTATTATATGCATTGAATTTTATATTCGATGCATATAATAATAAGTAGATTAATAAAATAATTTTATAAATTTTGAGAAAAACACATGCTGTGCTGACACGCGACGCGAAAGACGCGAAAGCCGTCCGCGGCACGATGACGGCACCGACGACGCGACAAGCAAATTATTCCCCGATAGTTGGCGCGATCGCGTGTGAAAAAGAAATTTGACGGAGCGTCTCGCATCACTACCTTTCTGTTCGAGTGTCGTCGCGTGAATGACAATAACAATAATAAGTATTGTACAAAAGGAATTTGTGACGTAGCGTCTCGCACTATTACAGTCCTATTCAATTGTTGTCGCGCGAATGATAACAAGACCGTAACATGTAAACAATAGCGCGCTAATGTTTACGCCACCGAAGCAAGGCCGAATACCATGTTATTCATAATTCATTGCCGAAATATTTTACGTATTATGACATACATATATACAAAATATTAAATTATACAAGTATATATTTCAAATAAATTTTAAATCTTTTAAAGGTAAATTCTCTCGCAATTCCGATTTTTTATTTAGGATTCTGGGTAACATCCCACGAAATATAAAAGAAATTCTTAACATTTTTACGTTCCAACCAATATTGCAAGAGATATCACCGTTTTTCGTATGATTTTTTGCGGAAACCTGGCAGTATATCTATCATCGGGCGATCATATGAACGTGAAAGAATTAATTAACTTTGTTAATGATTAAAACTCCTCCGAATCCGAAAGAACACGGTTAAAACCGTAGGAAATTATAATAATTATAATAGAATATATCTCCGCGTTTTGGAAATCATAATTTTTCATATGTGTCGTATAAAGATATATCCAAGTATTGGGTAAGGTAGATTTTTTCGCATTTCCGGTTTTTTATTTACAGTTTTGGGTAGCACTCCACGAGATATAAAAGAAATAATTTAACATTTTGATGCTCAAACCAATATTACAAGAGATATCGCGATTTTTTAATCATTTTTATTCATTATTATTTATAAAAACTAAATGGCGCATTTTATAATATTTTATATAACACACACACATATAATATTCTAATAATATGCCGTGAGCAGCTCTCACCGAGATATCCACTTCTAAAAAAGTATGTTAAATCGATTGTTAACTTGCAAGTGTTATCCTAACAGAGCGATGCATTTGACAGTTCAAATATTAAATGTGTGTGTAATTTTTATTTAATTTATTTTGGAAAAATAGAGAACTAGAATTAATAGGTATGTGTAAATAATTATACACACATATACATAAAATAAATGGCACGCGCTTATAATGTCCTAGTTCTAATTATTTATAAAAGGTTCATGTAATAAAATTTCGTATATATGTTAAAATGCCACAAATTGAATGAAACTCACGTAATTAACTTTTTTGTCTTAATCTTTCTTGTGGAAGATCATTTAATCAAGATTAGTAGAAGAATAATGAGATTGCTATTAAAAGTTATTTGGACAGCCAAAGACTTAGTATTTTTAGCATTACGAGTGCGCTCTCACGATTTATTGTTAGTTATGTTTTATTAATAGTCTTGGCGTCTTTGCTGCGATAAAATTGGAAGTCATCTCTCGCGCATGCAACTAAATCGTCATTTTGTGATTCCGAATCCGCTTGTATTCATGTATCATTTTTATAGAAAAAAATTAACAACGACATTACTTTTTTTATGCGTTAATTCTATTCGCTTTAGAAAAATTATATCACAAGTTTTTTTCGTATACCATTCAATAATCAAGCAAGCATTATTAAAATATAATGACATTTGATATTTTCAAAGAAATACTGATTTTTTTAAATAATACACTTCTTTAAAAATAAAAAAAATATCTTGTATGTGAATAATAAATAGATCATGTAAAATATGATGTATTTAGATATAATAAGCGTATTATGCCATAAATATATGCCAAAAATACTTTTTTTAGCATACTTTAATACAAAATATAATATTAAATTGCAAAAAATAATTTTTGTCTTATTGTTAAATTATATGGAAAAAATTCTTTTACGGAAACAGTGCTGCCGGATGATAAAGCACGAGTACGCACATGTAATTGAGCTTAATTAGCGTGCTGCGGGATTAAGCGACACAAATGTAATTTGCATAAATAACGAATTCACTAAAACCCATTGCGATTGATTGATGTATAATTACCGCGCGAATGACTCGCCAGTCCAATCGGTTTTCGTTTTGTTGAGCGAATTACGCTCTCGGAATATATGTGAAAGCGATGTTCGCACACGTTCTCCATCGATGGTAATTCAATGTCCGTAATAGATCTTTGCGAGTACATAAAGCATTTCTTCGAGATTATAGACGTTCTGCCCTTTCTCTTTCTCGTGCGGCATTGATCTCATCGATATGTAAAACTGAACCTGTTGTTTAAGTAGTTCTTTTCTTGTTATTAGACTGTAAATACCTCGTTGAGCGGACGAGTATCGACACGATGACGATAACTCTATTGGATCGCGTAGGATTTATTAAAGATAATACAATATAATTGCTGTGCCAATGAATAAAATTAAATTGTGCGTTATATTGCGAACGCTTAAACTAATTATACGATGACTAACATATTATCGCGCAAGAGAGACAATGCCTATGATCTTATTCAATAATCTGCAATGAAATATCTGTAGTTTCCACTACATTATTTTTTATATATTCAGCATGTATTATTTTTACATTTTCTATTTAAAAAATGCATTTTGATGCAATATTATAAACATTGTTGCGTATCTCGATAAATCGCGTTGCGTAAAAAGCGATATCTCCGATTAGGGTTTGAGCCAGACAGAATCGTTCTTATCCGCATGCCAGCTTATCGCTTACATTTTCCACTCAACAAAATACAATATGTTTTCACAAACGTCATCATTGCTCGCTACATTCATACGTTGCTAGTGTCACGAAATATCTACCTTGGCGCCGCAAAATCATTTTCGCATCAACCCGACATATATCATTTCTAGTTTCCACGATCCTCGAGCTAATCCCCACAGGAGGAATGAATGGGAAGCGAAACGAGCGATAAACAACGGTGCGTTATGTCCCGTTTGTCGTTATCTATCTGCTTGCATTTTGCTGACTCGCAAATTTCTTCTTGCGTCGCGCGATGAATTTACAATCAAATCGTAGCGCTAAAGTGAAAGTTCATGTTTTGTGACATTATTCTTTTTTCCAATTGTCTCGTCACAGCGCAGAGGGAGGAAGAAAGAGAGAGACAGATTGACGAATATTGAAATATAATGCAATTGATCCCGAACGATCTTTTTCTCCTCCGGTATCCGCGAGATAAATTGTCACACTTCACGTAGCTCGATGTTGCATGACTCTCCGTTTTTAATTTTATATTTATAATTTCCTCTGCACCCGTATTTTGTTCGCGCAATATTTAAAATTAATATGGCTCGCGATATGTTTAAAAGGATCTTCCTTTCTCGGTAGCCGTTCTCCGTGGAAACTTTTTTCACGTTGCTCTTGCCTACTTGTTTTACTTTCACGCGACGAGCCTTACTACCGAATGCGTTTCTCATGTGAGTATCCCGCAAGAAGCAAAGTGGTTTTGATAATGTTTCGATAAGAACGCCACAAGTCTGGATATCGCGAACTGGTTTGATGTATAATTGAGATTACACACATTAGAATTTTGTCAGAAAATATACATTTGAAACCCTGGTATTTAATTGTGAACTCTTTTTACATATTATTTTTATATTATTATGCATGACTAGTTTTATATTATATGCATATTTGCATATTATCATTTTGCATGTTTCTTTTATTTATTTTTTATTTAAGTATATGTTAAGAACCAAGAGAGTTAAGATCTTCGAGGAATGTTAGACAATAAACAAACTTTCAATTTTCGTAACTATGAAACGATTAACGCTTTTCAAAACATATATTATATATATATATATCCGTTCTGCTTTTCAGCAACCAAATTCGAAAATAGTTAAGAAGATTCTAACGGGATGCCGGTCGTTATTCGACCTCGCGATCTCAAGACATACGCAATTCTCGCTGGTTTTCGTTAACAATCTCTATTCCACGACAACATCCCAATGGAAGCGGCGAATCCCGGTGAAATAAGGTTTTACCCGCTGACGGAGCAATCGTTATACTCACGCTTCTTACGTGCTTTCTCGCGTAAAGTATGCACCGGGCTAATGGTTCCGGAGAACAGATATTGCATAAAGACGCTTGGGTCCTGCACGTAAGATACTACGGCAGGCAATTAATTCCTCCGGTCAGACTTCCGTATCGGAAAGAGATAAACGCTGGACGCTCAGTCGGGAGACTTTAGGATCGTATATTATAACGCGGTTTTGCATCCTCCTAGCCGATTGTCATACGCTACGATTACAATTTCAAAAGAGAAAAACTCGTACAAATTCCGTATATTCTATCTTTATTCTAATAAGGTATAAGATATGCTTGAAAAAATATAATCGTTTAAAACAATAAAATTTTGTATTAAAATATAATGCAATTTAACGTAAATATTTATATATAATTTTTTTTCTGATTGTATCATTCGCAATATCGATATATTAAATAAGCACTGATAAGTATACTTTCAAGAATTATTTATCTATTTTACTTTGAAAAGAATAACGCGCGATAATTTATAAAATTTTTGTTTTTCATAAACGACATTTAGATAATAAAATATTTCAACGAGAAAAATAAACGCATATCATATGTTCTTATATTAATTACATTAGAATCTTTGGATTTATCTCCGCCGTGTCATTTATGCGCTACTTCTGTAACAAAGTACGTAGCTAGTTAAATCATACCACGTTACGATGTCGTATCTCGAATACTCGCGTGCGCCTATTTATAGTCGCGCCCCTTAATCCGTAGCTGTACCTTTACCTAGATACATTATCCGCCGCGGTACCTGTACTTGTACCTAGTTACTTTGAAAACATGCCTCTCTCTACACGTCATCCGGTCGGGATGGTCCGGTTGCAGAACGAGCGAACTGGCGCCAAGTGGATGTCACCACCACGTATTTGGCCTCACAAGGACGCGGCGTGCACGCGCACATGCGCGCACAAACGTGTCCCCGCCGTATTCCACCGGATGCCTTAGATTCCATGCGGCTAATTAACTTTACGTTATAGTGAATATCGAGCTGAATTTAACCTCGCCGCGCGACCGCGAGCTACAATTATCGGCTTTCCTAGATCAGCGCGCGCACGGTGGAGGGAAAAAAAAAAAAAAATCAGCACGGTGCTCTTCAGAAATTGCGGCGGCCGTAATTGCTTCGCTCGCGTAACATCTTACTCTCCGCGTCGATCTGAATTACTAATCGTCTTGCTCCTTGAACGAACGAACGAATGAGTAAGCGAGCGAACGCGCGAACGAATCGACGACGATCGGAATCACGCGGGAGACGCTTTTAAGGAGATACGCGTTAGAGGCTCGATGACGGGGCGACAGGCGAAATGGATGGCGCGTAATTGCGTGCCACGATAGCAAGAAGAAAGTAAATTTACGGACGGCCCGACCGTAAATTGTGCGTCGGCGAATTGTGCGGATGGATGTTCGTACGTGAGAAGTGCCGGCGCGTCAACGAGGCGATTTAAACCGTGCTAACGTAATTGCTGATTAACGGAAGAGAATTGCCGATTTCTTATTTTACATTGCTCCAATAATTTTAAATAGAAAGGTAGAGCTAGCGGAACAGTTTGGTCTACTTTTAGTTTGTTATTGAATTAAATAGATAATACAATCTTATTTTATGTTACTTTTATAACAGTACATGCTTATTATTAACAGCGATCAATAGAAAAGGTCTTACCTGACAGGTTAATCATTATTAAAATACTTTAACGTGAATTCAGCTTCGAGAGAGCATCATAAACTGCATAAAAGAAGACAAAAATACTAGAAAATCTATTACAAAATGTATATCGATATGTTATGTTACTTTCATTTATTTAATATATTTTTTCTTTCAATGAGTTAAAAACTCAAAGATAGGATAATATTCACAACTCATGATAAGAATATTTCAATTAAGATATACTTTCTCGTTTTATCAAGATATAAGTTAATAACATATCACGTCAAAAGCTTAAGATGTTCGAAATAAATCTAATTATTGCAACAAATAATATTTAATATCTTGGCGTAATTTTTATTCTTTTTGAAAGCTAATATCCGGATACAGATCTGGAGCAAGATTACACCAGCTTGCATCCGTTGATATTTGAATGTACCTAAAACGCTCGCGAAATATCGTTTTTCCACTAGGTACACCCACGATCCACGATAGCTGTATTTCAATAAAGTGTAGATAGTTCGTAATAGGAATCAAGGCAAATACGCACAGTTTAATTTTCATCTCCGTGTGCGGAAAATGAGTCATATATACTCTCACATCGCCCACACGCGCGCGATATCTTGATCGTGCGTGACACTAACAATAAGTAAAAAAAGCTAGCATGGATTTGTGACGTTCTTACCGTCAATCGGGTAGGTGCGCCGAACGTCTATGTCGCGGACGAGCGTTCGTGACATTCTAGCCGCGATTAACATATTAATGTTACGGTAACAGCCGCGCGGATGCCCCATGCAATTCTTCCAATGCATCTTTCGTTCGAAAGCCCTTCAAGAAATAAGCGAAAAAATCGTCGATTGACATGAAATACACGTATAAATATCACCGCGACGAATGATTCTTATTTATTACGAATATACAATTGTCGGATAAAAAAATATATATCATAGTCTCATTGAAAATTGAAACATTTTTGGAATTGTGTCACAAACTCTTTTACGAATATATTAAACCCACGCAAGTGTTTCAGATTAAAAAAGCTTCCGATTTTTGGTATATTATTTTATCTTTATTATGAAAAATGTGTGAGCGAGCGAGAGTTTTCAATATTGTGTTTTTAAATGTACAGCAAATATTTTTTACTGTCTAAAACTATTAACAATTTAATCTGTATATATCAGTATCTAATGCAATTTTCACAAATATATTTTATGCCAAGATTAAAATAAAAAAGAATTTTTAAGACTCACTGGTATCCGATGCGCAACAGCAGGAGTTGTAGTACATACATAAATGTTGTATACAAGTTGTGGTATTCAATCTGTAACAGAGAAATATACACAAATTGTAAAGCAATATAAAAATAATTCAAATATGAAAAAATAAAAAAGTTATAACTGAATTTATCATTCAGATATTTAATAACAAAAAATTACACAGTTTACGAAAAAAGAATTTTTTTATATAAATATAAATTTTTATGAAATATGAAGTTATAAATAGCGCTTACTTGACGATTATTCCGCCGTTATTCGAAGTTCCCCACCCACCCCCGGGCCTCTCCACCCCTCCTGTA
>NW_021848337.1:716991-721254 GCF_003651465.1 Formica exsecta
CCTCCCCCCCGGGACTCCTCCTCCTCTCTGGTTCCTTTCGTGTCACTCACACTCTCACACAACACATTCGCGGAAACACAAAATAATAATTAACTACGATCGCGCGGCACTTTTCACGGCACTCCCGATACTGCATGCTTATTTTTAGTTGATATTTACTCGCGGAAATTAAACTTTTCGGTAATTTTATTAATATATTTAACACAATGCGTGAAACTATGATTGCACGAGACTACGATTAATTTCCGCGATCGCCCGATACTTTTTTCGACCCTTCCGATATACACTACACGCTTATTTACAGATATTTATTCTCTTAGTAATTTAAATAAAGTTATATAACTCAGATATGAGAAAATGACAAACGATTTCTATGAATATAATTGACTGTAATTCCTTTAATACTCACGATCGTGATTACATCTGCACCACAAGCAACGCCATGAACATTTACCTGCGCAAACGAGACAACTAAACCTAACTTCCGATGAATTATCTTCCACTAGCACTCATTAGTACCAACTGTGACATGTGAATCGTTCGAGCGCTAGTTTCTATTAACGCACATGCAAATCGAATATAAACGTAACATTAATGCATATATATATATATCAAATATAGAACGCGAATATCATAAAATTATTTTTCACTCATTATTACTAAACTACACGGAAAAAAAAATGCTGTTGCTTCAATTAAAGTCTACGTCACAGGCTGCCACAGAAAATAGCATTTTTTTTCCGTGTACTACGTTAGAGAATATATTCATTAGATGATTGATTTATATTTCTTGATAATATTATATAGATTGTATAATTAACGCGGTCACACACATATATAACACTAGTGACAAGTACGTATTACCTTCGCGATAGTCGAGATGATATACGTCAATTTGTTTACAATACACAGCGAGTACAATTGTTATATCATTTCGAAATGTGATAAAGGGAGGTAAACATAAAAGAAAGGAGATGCGAGAAATTTTCGGAGTCTAGTCTAAACGCTTTGTTTACGATATACTGTAGCGTGAATACAACTGCTAATCTATTTCGAAATGTAATGATGTAAAATATTACATTAAATATATGACAATTTCTACGATAATTGAAATAAGGTAAACGCGCTAGAAGCTTTCCAGAAGAGACAGAAATCGCTTCTTTTTATAAATGAAAGAACGAAACAATGCGTTCAATATTTGGTTAGACAAATGTCGTTAGATAAAAATCTAGAAAACGCGATAAATGCTAAGCATATTGCTTCGTTCCTTCTTTTAAAAATGTTTATATCCTTTTTAGGACTATACGCTCATCTTATTTTTTCATAGAAATAAACGCTCTCGTCTCACAGAAATTGCCATATTCGATGTATTATTTTACGCACTACATTTTTAGGATTAGTAGTTGCATTCGCGCGCTACTACACATATATAACAAGAACGGCCGGGCTCGCTTCCGAGAATCTCCTCGAATTACACGCGGCGTACTCGCATTTTTCAGTTTCTCGCTTAGTACTGTCTTGACTATCGCGAGGGTTAGACCGACTTTTTCGCGTTTCTGGTGTTCCGCACGCGTTATTCATACAATCTATAATATCAAGAACGATAAATCAATTGTCTAATGAATGATAAATCAATCGTCTAATGAACAGAGCAATTCGTGTGTTAATAATTTGTAATAAAAATTGATATTTGTGTTCTAAAATATTCGGTATACATATGTGTTAAAAATGTCGCGTTTAATAAAAACTAGTGCTCGAACGATTCACATAATGAGCATATTTGAGTCTATTGGTGTAAATTCGGAACTGCGAAATCGGTGAAATATCCTAACGGAATCGGCGAAAGTGATGGTGGTCTATGTTACGTGCTCGTCTATGGTAGTACCCCAGTCTTCTGAAGTGGGTAGTGCATATACATCGCGCGTAGTAATTTGTGGTGTCGGAACGATGTGGCGTCGGTTACAGTGCAGATTTAATCGCGTTCGAGCATCGTGAGTGGTGAAAAACTCGAACCATCATTGTAATTAATGCTGCGGTCGCTCTACAATCAATTTTATCATATCACGGTACGATATTACGATCATAATCTTGTCTCGTCTCACATATAACCTGTCTATCAGTACACTCTGTCTCAGTGACCGCATCCGAGTTTAGAGATTTTAAGTTATTGAGAATAAATATCATAGCTGAGGGTGCAAAGATAGCATCGCGAAAATGTCGAGAAAAGTATCGGGTGATCGTCGTTTTATATTTCGTCGATAGTGAGAACGTGCGACAATTTTCTACGGAGTGAATTTCGCGCGGAAACCGTTAATTTCAAAGCATTATTAAACGCATTAGGGTCAATATAGAAAGTTTTTACGTCTCAAAATATATAAAATATGTAAAGTTTTACGAAGTTTCATAAAGTTTTTTGCATTGAATCGGTTAAATTTACGCTCCACTCGCTGCAGCAATACTAAAATTTTTATTGCAAATAATATGCGCTCGCAATTTTATTTTCTTTCTTTTTCTATCTCTCTCCCTCTGTCTCGCCCTTTCCTCCTTCCTTCTCCTTCTTTTTCCTTCTCTCTCTCTCTCTCTCTCTTTCTTTCTTTCTTTGCTTTCTCTCTCTTTAGACACAACGTAAGTGACAAAATATACAAATTAAAATCAAAGATAAATACCTGAACAAAGTATTACATCTAATTTTCAACTATTCGCATAATACATTTCAATCCAATAAATCACACGTAAAATATCGCGCTTTAATGGATCACCGATATATAAACGTCGAATTGCTACGAAATTTTGACGGATATCAAAATATATATTGTTTTAATTACAATTGTAAGTAATTAACCGTTATTAATTAAATATGTCGCTTATGTCGCTCGATTCGGAATCAATTCGTCGTATACACATTTTGTCAATGATAAAAAAATATAAAATTGACATAAAACATTAAAATTAAAATATTAAAATTAAATTAACAATTCTATATACAAATTAAAAATTGATGAATATTTGAAACTAATACTGCGCGATATCATGTGAATAGAGCTAATAGTTAGTTAAAATGCGATGGATCGTTGTGCGAAAATATACAATAATCGTAGGGAATGTGTAATCACATTAGATATCTCGTATTTGTCGCGATTGCATTTAGAGAGATAGATAAATTTAATACCATACTACATTGCTTATATATTCAAGTATCAAGCGAGTGGAGTTGATAATAGCTATATTAAAAAGCGACAATTGTCCGAAAATATATAATAATCGTAGACAACGAGCGTTTAGCATTTCCTACTTGTCACGCGATCGTAAATACAATAAAAGTCGAGCGCCGAATTTTACGACGTAAACGCGCTGGTGTGTTTACATTCGGTCGCTTTGTTGTCATTCGCGCGGCGTAACACAAGTGAGTAAGCAGCAGTCGTTCCGTATCACGCAGTATCATTCTAGACGCGATCGCGTAAAGTAAAGTACCGCACAAGTGCCACAAACGCGATCAACATTTATTTTTCAGTCATTGACTGAAACGTCGCATATAAAAGCCAAATCGACTATGTCGAGCAGTATCGCGACACTTTTAATTAAGTTATATTCGTACATTCCATTCGTAAAACGATGTATTTTGAGATCTCCGCGACAACTATATAACGGAACTAGACAAACATGTTATTGAATTCGTATATTTATTTTTATTTGCGTATTTTTAATCGCTTATAACGCGAGATAAAAAATAAAATTATCTTAAAATACAAAGGTATACATTTGTTAGCAATGAAAATTTTTGCATTGACGCGGCAAGTAATACATGAATTTGACTACACAATTTTTTAACGCCAAGTGTATAGTGACGGTAATTTTCGCGTTTTATTCTTTTGCCAAAATATCAAATAAAGTGCGCGCCGATTTTTTTGGGAGTGCCGTATAAAGTAACGTGCGATTATAAAAACCGTGTGTCCGCAAAATATCAGTGTGTTGCGAGTGTGAGTTCAATCAAAAGAAAAGAAAAAGAGAAGAGGAGGGACGAGGTCCAGGGAGGCATCGGGCAACGGCGAAGCAACCGCAAGGTGAGCGATTTACAATTTATTTAATTTATTAGTTATTATTTGATTAAATTAAACGCATTGCATGCAGTTTTATTATTTCCGCGATAGTAATTCCTTTTTTACATTATTATATAGTATATATAATGTATGTATAAAAAATATCCTAGATTTTATTCTAAAACAGAGTATTTAAATATTTAAAATTATTAGTATTTTTTGAATA
>NW_021848337.1:721937-729961 GCF_003651465.1 Formica exsecta
TATATATATAATTGAAAATAATTACATAAGTAATGTCAAAATATAATTGCGCTTTTTTTTGCAAGAAATTGATATGATATTAGTAACCGCTAAAAACTTTGAATACGGAAAAAAAACAATAAGAAGAAAACAGATGCTTTAATAGTATCTAACATATTTTAATAAAAATGCATGTGATTAAAATATTAATTATTCTAGATATACCGTTTTATAATCTGAATACATATTTTTCTATGGTACAGGTTAACATCATATACTACAACTTCGCCGTTGCGCATCGTACTGGTGAGTTATATGATATTATTTTTCATTTTAATCTCGAGATGAAATATATGGTAATTATGCATATTAAGGCCGATCTCACAGATTTCAATGGCCTTGATAAATATTATCAAAGACACAGCTCTAAGTAACTTTCAAAAGATTTCAGCCGTCGCTCATTGTTTATTAAAAAGTTATTAACAAAATAAGTTTAATGAATAAAATATTAAATGGAATTAAATAAAATACCAGATTATAGATACAAATAAATATTTTATAATACACATTTATTAAACTTATTTTGTTAATAATTTTTTATAATAAACAACGAGCGTCGGATAAAATCTTTTGAAAGTTACTCAGGGCCGTGTCCTTGATAATATATATTAAAGCCATTGAAATTGTGAAATTGGCCCTAATATGCAAATAATTACCGACTAAATAACAGAAAAATATTTTTTATTATTTGTCTTTATATAAATTGTTTGATATTTGAACTCATTATTTAATAATTAAAAAATACAAATATTTAATATTGTTTTTGACAATTAAATGTTTATATTTTTGAAATCATTGCTCAATTAGCAATTTCGAAATTTAAATAAAGAAAAAAAATGGAAATATTAGTAACAGTAAAGTGAAATATTAAGTCAATATAAAAGTAAATATCAAGTTAATATAAAATTAAATATTAGTAAAGAAAATTCTGATAAAGAAAATATCAAGAAAACATGCAATAAAAATATACAAAAAAAGAAATTTACAATAAAATTTTACAAACAATATTAAAATTTGTTTGTAACGGTATGATATTAATTGATTATTCATATAATCATATGCATGCTGCGGGATAATATGAAATGGACGATAATAGGTGAAACTCGTTTTATCTTAAATATTTATGGTAGTCTTAGGATTGTAGTAATTAATATTAATTACTAGAACGTATTTAAATGATAGTTAATATTGAATCTATTGAATTGCGTTCAGGATAGATTTCTCGGTGCGCCCTTCATACTCGATATCGTTGATCCGTGCTCATAAAATGGCTATTAATAACATGGAATGTTTGTATCCAATCCGTCACGGTAATTGGCGCTTTTCATAAACAGTTTGATTGCTCGAATTTCTTACGATTCGCGCATGTCGTGTCATGAAACAAATTACAATCGATGTAGGAAAATTTATCTGCGTTTTTTTTTATCACAATGTGACAAGTGACGCGACAAATGATGAACATGTATATCAAAAGGGGTCAGTATTACACCTGCCTTGTCTCATCGAGTACAATAACATGGGAATTCTGATCCAACGATCGCGAAAGTATCTTCCTCTTGCGCTCTCCACCCGAACGCGACTTGTTCTACCATCGGGAACATAATGCCGCGCGGAGCAGGTACTCATAATGTCCGAGCAACTTGTTGAGATATAGCCCGGATAGTGTTTCAATCGCCGAGCCCCCCCCGGACTACGAGCATCGACAATGATACGTGTACGTATGCAAAACGTATTACAATATTGGATAGCGGGGCTATGCATCACGATAGTCGAAATAAATCATCCGGCAACAAGTACCGACGTGTGGCTAAGGAAGTCTTAAATAATTTAGCAATTTTTCGACGCCACGACCTTAAGGTCACGCCAAGCATCGCGTAAATCCCTTTGGCTGTGGCTCGTAAGGCCCTTCTCTTTCTTTCTTTTTCGCGCCGACGTACTGGAAACCGAGGGAAATCGCGTGTTTGTTAAAAAAAGCGCGTATTCCACGTGTTTATGTCCGCGGTAATAAAGAATCGTGCTTCGCATATACCGCTGGAACGTTTCTCGCAAATCGAGCAACAAAACGTCGTGTACTGCGGCGAATATTATGTAAGCGTTTCAGCATGCAAAAATGAAACCTGTCCCTTTGCTAGTTGTTTACTCCTCTTGCTAAAAGCTTAAAAGCAACTAGAGAAATGTCTAATTTTCAGTAAAGAAATTTTAGTTCCCGGCGCCTCCTTTTTTTTTTTTTTTTTTTTTTTTTTTTTTTTTTTTTTTTTTTTTTTTTTTTTTTTTGCTTCGCATATACCGCTGGAACGTTTCTCGCAAATCGAGCAACAAAACGTCGTGTACTGCGGCGAATATTATGTAAGCGTTTCAGCATGCAAAAATGAAACCTGTCCCTTTGCTAGTTGTTTACTCCTCTTGCTAAAAGCTTAAAAGCAACTAGAGAAATTTCTAATTTTCAGTAAAGAAATTTTAGTTCCCGGCGCGTCCTTTTTTTTTTTTTTTATTAGAATTGAAGATACATAAGTTTTTCCATTTGCAAATGTACAGACTTCTGTCCACTTTACTAAAATCAATATATTTGCTTTTTTTTTCTATGCGTATGTATTAATATTAATTTAAAGGTGAAGTGCGCTACTATTAGGAAGTTTTAGAACATTTAGGAAGAAAATGACAATAAAAAATTAAAATGCATTAACCTTTGAATATCGTTGTTGAATTTCAATCATGTAATTGTATATTACGAACTTATACTATAAAATAAACAATTACCGCATTGAAAAGCTATAATTTTCGCATTTATACGAGATTGCACCAACATGACATGACTAACATTGTGTCTAAAGATGACAAAATGCCACTTGATCTCTCGACTATCGCTCACGTGTATTCATGCGTACATATACGTGTTCTCTGCTCTCTCTCTCTCTTTCTCTTCCTCTGCCTTTCTCCGCTCTCTTTTCTTCTCTCTGCTTATAATGGCCAAACACATAATAAGGAGGGCAAAACGCGAGGCTGTGGTACGCGATATGTAGGGCGGCTAACAATGGAGCACACCTGAGTACGAGCCGGTGCGTTTGTGATGGCTTTGGGGAGGTAGAAGGTACCGCATGGTGCATCGGTATGAAATTTGGGGGAGGGGGGAAAAGAAAGGGAACGGGAAAAAAACGAGGAGGCTCCTTGCACGGAGAAAGGCACAAGAAAAACGTAACAATGCTTTCAGCCTCTCTGCTGCTATTTCTTCTTTTCGTTTTTCTCCTCCTCTTCTTCTCTTCTTTCTTCTTTTCAACAGTGGCTGATGCTGCTATCCCGCACTCCTTCTCCGATCTCCCTTGTCGACGAGTTTGGGTGCCAATGCGATGCTCTCCGATTTGTTCGCAAAACACACCGAACACAGGCGGTCACCTGGTATGCGCGGCATTGTCCAACACGCGTGTGCGTGACTTGTCTCACTCACGTTCCCGTGTCCTCTCGTAAAGAGTAGTTATCAGCAGAATGCAGCGTTCTCTTGTGTACGATTAACAGAATTCTCCAATATAGAGACATTTATTTTTATAATAATGAATGTTATTATGTTTGATAACAGATGAGAAAAATGTGTCTTAATTTTTACTCGCGTATAAAATTCTTTCACAAAGTATAAGAGCAAATTATAAGAGCTATAAATGTAACTTTTTTTATTAAATTCATTCTCTCTGTTCATTTATTTATATTCTTTATTTTAGAAATGTCTACTTAACAGCTACGTAAGTGTAGCGTATTTAACTATATGATTCTTTAAATGTATTTGGCGTTATGTCTACAATTCTGCTTGACGCCGTTAATAACTTCCCTTTGATCAATTACTTCTCAAGTACTTTCGACATTAATGTTTTTCCACCGCTGCGAGAGATCATTAACCATTGCAGGCTCGTTGCTCCCGACATTAAAATTTAAAACGGTGGTGATATAATTACGAGCAGCGGCTGAGATTTGCTCTCGCTGAGAATTCTTGTGAATCGCCACTAATAACGTACTGTGAAAAAAAAATTAATAGTTGCATCTAAAAAAAACTTTTATAACACACACACACACACACACACACACACACACACACACACACACACACACACACACACACACACACACACACACACACACACACACACACACACACACACACACACACACACACACACACACACACACACACACACACACACACACACACACACACACACACACACACACACACACACACACACACACACACACACACACACACACACACACACACACACACATATATATATATATGAGAGAAGCGCTTTTGAAAGACGGATGAACGGATTGTCTGAGATAAGAGGAGATGACAGGTGAAATACGTAGGCGGAGACGGGACAGATTCACGTTGATATTCTTACAGCTATATCTTCTCTTTACCATTTATTATTTAATATCGATACATTCATGTGATTCATTTATGATTCACTAAATTCATTTGATAGGATATAATATTTTTAATTATTATAGGATTTTATCTTACAATTATACAAATATTCTGATGTTTACGAAGCATGTTAAAATGTTTATAGTCTACATTCCACTTTTCAACAACATTGACCATGTGAGACAAAGTTCAAAGAAATAGAATGTATAGAAAAAATTAAATATCTGCATTCGTTTGCGAAAGAAACATCTGTTTGCGCATATTCTGCAATAATGTAATCATTATGCATCGGCATCTCGTTGTGGCAACTATACTTAATTCTTGTAAATTATATTGATCCTGTCATTAAAATCGCGGCGAATGAGAGTTACTCGCGATGGAATGCTGCAGAAGGAGAGCTCCACACATGCTCAAAGACTATACACGGGATTCTCGGGCAAATCGTGTAAGAGGGAATGGATGTAATCTAAAGTATACGTAACGAAAGAAGCTTTCACGCGGTATCGGATTATTGCTCGTCTAATAACTACCATCGACAAAAACGTACGTTGCTAATTAATCCGAGAGTATTGAGCCTCTTATGAAATCATGAGAGATCTCAGTCATTCATGATCTATTAGAGCAAAAATGAACTTTTTTTTCTGATTTGATAGAGAAACTTAATCCAGAGAAGCTTTGACCCAGATTAAATTAATAAAATTATCAATGAATTTGTTTATGGTATAGATTTTTATTTGCTAACATATTCCTAAAAAGCTTCGTTAGATATTACTTATAACTGTCCCTACGCACGCTAAGAATTATGACAACAGTTAAGAGAAAGATAATTAAACCTTCAGAGTCTCTTAAGTGCCGCTCTTTTCTCCATCCCTTCGACGGTGTCTCCTTCTTGGTACGGCGAGATAGTTATTTCCTGTCTGTCCATCCGCGCTACGTGACCCTCAAGGCCGACATGGATATGACATGGATGAGTGATCTTGTCAGACGTTTAAGATGAAAACGCATCTTCCTTCGATTAATATTTATTCGTATCTTACATGGTTCGAAGTAAACGCGCATACTGCGTTCGGTTATACTTTTATCGATGGAAGCTGTTACGTCATATTATACAATGAATCTAGATAAAGCGCGTCATGTTCGACTTGCAAGTACGAGTCAAAGGTTGTGCGTCAACTACGCTTAAATAACGAGTCATGTGTCGGACCGCGTAACGGTGTTAGTTAAAAGGCTTTTCAATCCAAACGTCATTTACAATTCTTTCTTCTATCCCGTCGTAACTTAACAGAGCTTACGTTTATTTTAACTTGCGATTATACGACGACCAATGTAATCCTCGAAAGACTATGAAGTTCAGTTACGATCGAATGACGACACGGATTTCGTCGGTGAACAATAACACTACCACGATACGTATATCGGATGAACGGTGTACGGTCGTAGTTGATAGTGAAAATCGAAGCAACCTGATCCAAGGGACCAAGGGCCTGCTGCATAATGGGAAGGCTGCCCTTAACAATCGTGTAAAAAGACGCCGGGCCGTTTTAGATTGAGGAATATTGGGGCATTGTGAGAGGCCGCACGGTCGACATGCGTGTCCGTATGCGTGTATGCGTTACGTGCGTTGACAATAGGAAGCCCAGTGGGTGCGTTAATCCGGCGTGTGTGAGGCTGGACTGTGGGAATATTTCGTGAAGAGAGAGAGGAACAGAAGAAATGAGAAAGAGAGAGAAAGAGAATGGGGGCGGCGGCGGCGGGGGGAAGAGTAAGACGGTCTTGGCTCTATTGTTGCATCTCGGCGATACTATCTGCCGGTACACGCGATGCCTCTGTCGGCTCGCCGACAGTGTTGACTCGCGTTTAAAGTCTCGTACATTTGTGTGCGAGCACGCTCCTCTCCTTCTCTTTCTTTCTAACGCGGGGCTCGGCCAGCAGTAATTGCCGCGAACGACGTACGGACCGACGAAGAGTCGAGACAGCGATCGTCTCGCGGACAGTTCTCTCCGTTTATCCAAGTTGCGCGGCGCACCTTCATCCGGAATCGATAAACTCATTGTCTACCATAATTCACGATCTCCATCGATGCCTAATAAGAGAGAGAGGCTCATCGGAAGCGTCACTCGCGTGAAAAATGGAAGGAAGACAATCGGAAGATGAGTGAAGCTCGTGAGTCACTTTATACTTGCTTTTCTCATCAATATTAAATTTTTTTCTCATTAATATTACTCACGTTATTGATTATTCCGCGACATGCTTTCAGCTATACATATCAAGTTATTTACGGAAATTATTGCTAAGAACGGAAGAAATATTTGCGGCAAAATTTTTTCTTTGAAGAGAAGTTAAGTTGGAGCTAAGAACTCAAATCCATGATGTTTCTGTTCAGTGATAATAAAAGTTTGAATATTAAATTTTGAATTAAAATTTAAAACGAAAAAGATAGCGGAATAATTGTTTCTTATATACTATATAATCTCGAATATTTTACGTTTAAATAATTATAGTAATATAAATTTTTAGAGTGATTATTTTCGCTTTTTATGCAATTTTTTTATTTTAATTTTAATATTTTCATCACAATTTATCAAATAATGAAAGAATAATTTTACGTATACATGTGTGTGTTTTTCTCTCAAGTATTAGTCTTTATTCCTTATTATTACAAACAACTTTTGGCTCTCTTCTTCGATGCCGCGTTTCCTTATCAAGGGTTGCAATTTCATCCTTTCGGTCGAGTGGTTTCGAAATTCCAGCTCTGACGGGCGACACCCAACGACGTCTTCGCGCCCGTTAAGAGTCCCCGTTCTAATCTCGAGAGCGGATATCGAGTCGGTGTACTATGTCGCCGGTGATCGGTCAGAGGATCGCTCTCTCGGAAAAGTGGCCGGGTATTTTTGTAGTCGCTGAACGTGGGAATGATTTTGAGACGCGAGCAGCGGGAGGGAAAAGGGTTGAACGAAGATGAAAGAAGAGAAGAACGGGGCACCTGGACGCCTTCCCGAGAGCCAGTCTTCTTGATGCGCGAGCGTGCGGGCGCACAGATCACACATATACGCGTATACAGAGCTCTCTCTTGTGAGTGCTACGAGGGCGCTCACGATGCAACACGCGTGTCGTCCCGTGTATGCACGTTCATGCAGTTTGTAACGCGCGGAACAGGTATTCTCCCATTGAAATAAGGTAACGTCGCGAATATGAAATATATCCCCTTGTACAACTTGATAATCCGTGGTTACCATAAATCCTGAGTGATTATCCGCGTGTCTATTTATAAGCCTCATGGCGTCGCCCTCACCTTCGCAAGCCTCATCCCGCCTCCCTCGCCGCATACCACGCATCTCTCTCCTGCCTACCTCTTTTCTCTTTCTTCAGCTATTCTCCCAGGTATTCTCGTTTTCTTCTCGACGATGTCGAGCGGGATCTCGAAAGAGATCCAACGTTTGTACCTATGCGCGTGTCATGGCTTTCTATGGTATGCGCGTAAGGCTTCGGAGATACGCCCGATAGGATTAATCGGCTTACGACGAAAGCTGCGTTTTCGCGTCGAGAAGCGAGAATGATTTGTTGCTGAACC
>NW_021848337.1:730337-765225 GCF_003651465.1 Formica exsecta
CTGAACCGTTTGTCCGCACCTGCGACAAAAGTGTTGATCGGTTGAACGAAGATGTAACGTGAAGAAATCATAATGAACGATAGGCGATGAGAAATGACGCGTTCTTTTCTCGTAGAATAATACGATAATGTACAGTATACGTGCACGGGGCATAATAAATAAAAATATACTCGAGATTAATTGTCTAATTCTAAATAATAGTGAGTGAATTTATAGTATGAGAACAGTTAAATAGAGCTGCGAAGCGGATTTGTCTTGGCGCGAGTTTACAATCCAGCATCACGCGAGGCTGGAGAAAATGCAAGAAAATGTATTGAGTCAGAAGATAATAAATAATTCAGTTTGATATACGAGCTCCAATATCGCGAGATCTCACCGCGTGCCGTCCGTATACGGATATGTGCGAGTGGGTTGTCGCACATTTTGCCTCGTAGACAGATATGTGCATATCGATCATTCTGGATGCATTGACAGCTTCATTCGCGAGCATATTCCGTGGAATTACACCTCCGCATCTGAGTCCCCTTGCTCTCCTTAGAGATTTCAGAATATATTAAAATACCTTCTCTTCCATAAGATGACACAAACTCATCAAAATTGTAACTGCAGCAACGCTCGTTAAATTTAGTGTCATTATTTGCTACCGTTTTATCTTTACGTGGAAACGCGGAAAATATGCTTCTAATAATAATCTAATATATGATGAAGAAATTTTACACAAAAGAAAGAGAGAGAGATAGAGATAGAAAGCTATTTTATTAGATTGTATTTGATATAAAAGTCACGTTCTTTATCGTATATCAAGTATTTCATGTTTTAATGTTACAATTGTTTAATGGATTCACTCAGATTGTTGAATGTCAGAAAATCGCACGTAAACGAAAGAAAAAAATAATATAAATTGCTAAGTTAATTTGTTTCTATATTAATTAATATTTTATCGCGCGTTAAAATGTTCAGAATATTACAATGCAAAACTCAAGTATAACAGCGAATAGTTTAAAGCGAAAGGTAATCGAGCGTCGATTTATCCGAGATAACGACGGCGCTAAACGTGGAGAATGATTTTTGGTTCGCGCGCATTGAAGAGGTCAATGCTGAGAGAAGGCGAGGAATATAACCGGGAGTATAACATCGTCGCCATAGGCACTGTGCGGTAAGCTATTAAAAACCCAAGTTATGAATGAAAGCCGGGGCTGAAATAGAATGGCATGCCGGGTCCCGCCCACAGGAGCAGGTACGAACACCACGACTACGACTCAGCCTCGGCTGAGACCAAAGTGTCAAAAGATTCCCAAATAGCTACAGACGATTACCTAGTGTGATGCGCAAGTCGCCGCCTCGCGCGCGCAGAACCGGTAGTCGAATCTTCGGATAATTTAATTACTATGCACATGTCAAAATCAACTTGTTCCCGTCAATACTCGTCGCTAGAGCTCTATAAAAAAAAATGATTGTACAGTAGAAGAGAGAGTGTTTACATAGACGATTCATCGACGTGTTAAGAGTTCGTTATGCGCTTCTTGACGCGTTTAATATTCTTCGGGAAGACAAATTTATAGAGTGGATTTATGAAGAGCTTTATAATCGAGCGCAACATACACGTATGCGAAGTCGAATGTATTTAATAATTTTAATTTTTTAAATTAAACATATCGAGTTGTGTGTGAGCACTAATTCGATGATAAATATATATAAAAATTATAAGTTTAATCGATTGAAATTCGATCTTAAGATTTAATTTCTGGAAGAGATGCGGTGTCCGATTATCTGTCACATTCTTGACGTCAGCAGCCGGTATCCGGAGAGCCGGCACTCGGTGGAGCGTCCTGACGATTCAATTAGGATTCAGGCACGCCAGCGAAAGGTCCGGATCTCTCCTCTCGCCTCTTTTACCATCTTTTTTTCGTGGTATAATCGATCGCCGATTTCACAAGAGATCCGACCGATCGTACGCTCGCGTGGCCGTTGATATATGAAGTTTAGGAACCAGATGCAAGCGACCTGTGCGTCTGCAAGGTATCAGCGGATCTTCAAAATGCGGTTTAAATGACAATATAATAAGCGCATCGAGAAACAAATGATTGTCCCGCAGATCATTAATTTTAAATGTAATTCAATTACGTATCTTGTACGTGGATTTTTCAATAATATAATTGATTATCAGTCTCGGTAGTTTATAATTAACACGAATTTTTTTTCTCGTAATTTATATCTGTATATCGTTGCAACGAAATACGAACAAATTCAACGCGATGAGAACAAAGATCTGTATTTAATCGTTCGAGGATGGGTTCTCGCAAATTATCTCCAAGTGTTATGCTTTACGCGCGGACAATGTCGGGAGTGTTACATTTAATTAATCGCAAGAAGAAAACCCTATCGTTATACTACTACGTCGGGCACACAGACGAATCGCCGACGAGACTAAGGAAGTGGGACCAAAGCATCGGACCAAGGGTTGAAAGCCTCGATGAAGCCATCGTCGAGAAGCGTCGCGGGACAATGGAGCAATCAATAGGGTAATGTGAGGACACTTTATCGAATTATCGATGCGGTCGACACTGGCGTACCTACGGTCAATGGACACGGGTACCCTGCTTTTCGAGCGAACCCTTACTCGCCTCAGCGTCTCTCTCTCTCTCTTTCTTCTCTCTCTTTCTCTCACTCGCGTCTATCTCTCTACCTCGCTCCCTCTGGTCACCCCGCAGTCCTCTCTTTGCTGCTTTCAATCTGTCTATCCGCGTCTCTTTCTCGCTGGTTCCCGTCAATGTTCGGCGACTGATAGAGCCGGAGCATCCGCGCCGTAACAAGCTCAGTCGCCCTTGACACTTTGGGCCGTTAATGTCCGAGAAGCACGCGATAAATCCGGCCCCGAACGAAAGGCGTATTTCCATCTTACCGCGGTGCTATCCCGGGAGTGTCCTTCGGTGCAGGAATGAGTGCCTCCGCGGCGTATGTCATCTCTCACACTCGCTAAAGATACTGGTTTGTACGCTTGTCCTATTTCTGCACGGTGTGTTCCTACCATTTGCGATCATTGCATCAAACAAATTGCAAAACCTTTTATCTCCTCTTTTTCTTTTCCTTTTTTTTTTCTTGTAATGAAACGAAAATAATTAATAGCCGCTGCATGTGACAGGTGAACTTATAAAATCGATCGATCGATCCGTAAAACTTTATTCCACAAGGTCTTTACTCTTCTAACACTTGTTCGTGTACAAGATAATTTCTCTAATCCTCAATACATAAATCTGTTTGTCCAATTGACAAGGGAATCCGTAATGCAGAAGAGTCGCGGACGACAACACGCAGCTAGAAAATCCGGTCATGAGTGGGCTTCGCGCCCGAGCGCAGCGAACGTTTAACAGGGACGGTAGTGGGCCGATATTTTTACGCGGTCTCGGTGTCACATATTTCATGTCAGTTTGACTGGGATTTTTTTCTCCGCGTCTTTGTATTGAATATCGTCTCGCGCGAATACGCGTGTATATGCATGCGCTTGTATAATTGCCGCGGCCGGTCTTCGGTGTCCTTATCTTCTTCGCCTGGTCTCGCGTCGTCCCGCGTCGTCCCGCGTCGTCCCGCGTCGTCCCGCGTCGGCGAAGCACGCTCGATTGACCGCGTGTGAGAACACGATATCGCACGAATGAGTTATGATCCCTATTCGTGGATTTGCATACCGATTCATTATGCGCCGGTGGAACTGAAAATTGGAACGCAACGTGGCGCAACAGAATCACACGCTGCATGTGGAACGTCGAAGGAGGGCGGCAGCAGAAACGATAAATCAAAGGCCTCCTGCCTCGCGTGTCCCTCTCTCCCTCCCTACGTTTCGCCTCTCCCTTTTCGCGAACCGTATGCAAATCGCGCTCGCCTTAATGGCGAACGATGCTACGGTCCAGGGAAAGAAAGGAACATCACATCCGAAAAACTTTCCGCGCACGGCTTTTCGCGTACGATGTTTATCGCTTCGAATGTGCGAATTCGCTCGGCGAAGGCCGTGTGCACAGATGTACTAAATTGCGTACAAACAAATCACTTTGGCACGATGTGCGCAAACACAGTTGTGTAACGCTTCGACATTGGGTAATTCGATTTATATAACGGTAGTGCTATTGTCGACACACGTTGTTCTGTTTCTCGAATTTGTTAGGAATATTTGACAATTATTAGAGTATTAGAGTATTATTGCCACGTTTTTCTACAACGTATTTTAACGAAGTTATCCACGCTACGTTCTCGGCCGCGAATGACTATAAAAACGCAAAAATCAGGAAGATAAAATTTAATTTAATTATTATTACGAATTATTCTCAACGATAATTTTTCCTACTTTCTCCAGTAGTTATTTTTCGCTCCATTAAATAAGTAAAAAGAAAGAGAAAGAAAATACAAAAGCAATGGAGAGAAGGAGAGAAGCGCTTTTGAAAGACGGATGAACGGATTGTCTGAGATAAGAGGAGATGACAGGTGAAATACGTAGGCGGAGACGGGACAGATAGGCCGATACATGATGCTATTCACGTTGATATTCTTACAGCTATATCTTCTCTTTACCATTTTTTATTTAATATCGATACATTCATGTGATTCATTTATGATTCACTAAATTCTAGAAGAATCAACAGAAGAGGCTATAAAGTATACGATCATTTGTATCTTTGAACTATCTATTCACTCAAAAAAGTGGTATTGCAACTACAGCAAAAATTTTCTGGGTGCGCAAAATTAACTGAGGTACATAAATGATTAGCAAATACTGTGATATCGCATATGTTTCGCATTTAATCAATCTAAGTGACAGAGACAGAATTTATATCTGAACTGTTTGTGAAATTTAGAAAGAATGTTTTTCTGTGGCGCCTATCCATGTAAGGCCAATCATACTTGTTATAAAGTTTGACTGTGGTACACAGAAAAAATTAGCGACAAGAAACAAATGAATATATAATCCTCACATATAACATATTTGTATAATGCGCCCAATCTATCTAGCTCTTTTAAACAATTTCTCTCAATTTTTCGATGCTGCAGTTATAATTGGCAGTTATATTTCTCACAAAGATCGTTCTAGCTGTAGTATCGAAACTCATATTTATCCAATGCAGTGATTAACATTTGGCAATGGGACCTAAATTTTCTAGAAGATATTATTAGAATATTGCTGCTATAAATTCTATAATATAAATTAACTTTATAAATTTTTAATATATCAATTCTCTTTTAATCAATAATTAATATTCGCATGATTTTTATATTAAAAATAAATTAATCCAGATTATATAGACGATCAAAGATGTTATATTATTCGTTCCATCATTGTCTTATATGACACCTTGATCCAAGTCTCGTCTGTTGTACGGAAAACATACATACAGATCAATGAGTATACGCATCATTCGCGAACAATTCGTCATTCTGGTCTAAACGATGAGCAGCATAGATAAAAACAGAGAGATGGGAGCCCGCGCGACTGCGTTAAAGCGCGCGTATCCGCGGCTAAATAGCAACGGCAGCAGCATCGGCAGCAATACCGGGAGTAGCAGAAGCAGCAACGGACACCCCTCCATGACTGCAGGCTGTCTATCCTTTCGTCTCTTCTCTCTCTTGTCTTACTTCCTCTTGGCCAGCGTTGGTTAGCCCCGACACCCTCTTTCCTCTCCATATTTCTCTCTCTCTCTCTCTCTTTTTCTTTTTCTCTCCCTTTCCTTCCCGGCCGATTCTTTGCCTCTCTCACTCTACCTGGATCTCTCACCGTTACTCTGTCTTGCTCTCTCCATATCTTCTCTCCTGAGTCTCTTTAGTTTTGTACGCTACCTGCCTGCCTTGTGGCTCGTTCGTATCGTATCGTATGTAAGTGAAGCGAGATGCTGTGGCGCGCGCGCGGGACGAGACGTGGCGGGGCCCCTAAGACGACGGGTTAGCTGTGTGCGGCACGGCATGGCGTTGTCTCCTCGCGTGTAGGCACACGGCCCTCTCACACGTGCTCACGCACGTACGCACACCGTGCGGCGTGGCGCGCCGCGATATAACGGGGAAGACGAGAGCACTCTCGCGCGAGGGAGATAGCATGCCGGAGTGTACGGGCCCGTACACCAGGCTCCAGCATCCGACACATACAGGTGCGTAAACGTGCTCTCCTGCGCTCTCCCGATTCCGCTCTCGCGATCGCGTGAGCGTAGTAGGATACGTGCTGTGTGCGCGAATGAGAGAGAAAGGAAGAGAGAGCACATACATGTGTGTGTACCTGGTACCGCGATTGTGTGCGCGGCTGGTGCACAAGAGCGTGGGCTCCCCTTCCTCCGGAGCCACACTCCACCTCCTCCTCTCGGTCTCTACCTCCTTCTTCTACCTGCCGGCCCGGCCGACACACATGTGTATGTGTACCTTGGTCTTCAGTGTAAGATCCGAACCAGTGGAGAACGCACGCTATTGTTATATCATTATCATTGTCATCGTACGTAGCCGTTCGTTCGCGCCCGTTCCCGCCGCCGCGGTGTATTGTGAATATTTCGCGTCGACGCTCGTGCGGTACCGCGAGGTTGGTTGAGACGAAAATCTATTCTGATTTGATCCAATCGGTTGGCCATGCGTGTATGTACCAGGCGCCGGGTGTGAACGAGAGAAATGTTCGGGCACGCATGAAACGTGCGGCGAGAGATCCACTCCATCCCTTCGCGGCCGATACGCGGATCTCCGCAGGATCGAATGGCGACATGGGATGCGTGCTGATACCGTGTTCTCTGACGGTACGGGACAATACGTTGTAAACACGTGGGAAATTGCATCCATCGATCGTCAACTTCATCGTAATCTCGATTCTACCGTCGAGATTTATTCGCAAGTGAATCCTTAGAAAGGACCGCCTTTCAAATTTTATTTTGCATTAAAAAAGTTGATAGATTTTTTGTTAAGAAGGCGGGTTGTCAAGAAATATTGTTAGATCGAACGTTTGTGTCTGTCGTCTACAGATCTCACATAATGATCAAAATCTAAAGCGTCTATCATCGATCGACGTTGAGTTTGTAACTAATCGACAGCGGTCGGATGTAATCGATCAAAAAGTAGATCAGGATTAGAAGGACCCGATGACGGGGAGGAAGCGGAGGAGGCTCCGAATCTTGACAGACGAGAAGGGCAGAATAGGTTGGAAGGAAACTATGGATGATGCTAATTAAAGCGATTAGACTTTGGGGTTAATTGTTCTGGAACGCCAACTCTTGCATGATCCCACATTGATGCTGCTGTCGTGCTTGTTATCTTCGTATCCCTTGAAGCAGGACTGAAAGGGCAAACGATCCACAACCGGGCCGATTTGATGAGCCTTGAATCTTTGTTGTTACTTACACAAGGCTGATCTGAGAAGATTGTTTGATCGTAAACGAGACGTTGGGTTTGATCTACCCGAAAATTGTGGTGCTAATTGCCTATGCTGTAATATCATTGGCTTTATTGACAACTGTCAAGTGCGTTTTCTATTATGGTGGAAAACGTTATCGATTTTAAATATTCTGTTCTTCTTCTATAATAATTCTATCTTATTATTATTTATATCTACAATTTTCTACAATAACAAATTTTATTATATATAATTCCTCTTTTTTTCTATAATGATTAAATCAAAATTGTTAATAAGTCTCTCTTGGTTTTATATAATAGTCGCTTTAATTATATAAACGCGTAAAATCGACTCGATATACTGCACGATCGATATGATCTCGATGATTGCTCAATTAGTTGTAAACGTGAGTATATATAGTGTATCGTGAAAGATTCGTCCGGTTTGTCTGGCTTTTTGTGACCGCGCGTGATTAGTGCGAAATATCTCTCTTCCGGATCGCCCAGAAACGTGAACTATATAGTGTGGGTGAAACACCTTGACGAAAGTGCAGGAGCTTTAAAACCTCGTGTCAGGTGCCATTGAAAAAAAAAAACAGCGAGTTAGTGCGTTTTATTAGAAATTGAGTATGCGGACGAATAATCGTGATGACGAGTGATTTGCGCAATAGACACTTCGCTTGTTCGGAAATAGCCAGTGGAAACTGACGGTAAGCTGCTACGTTTTGTTATAATTTTGCTTGTAGTGAAAAATATTTTTGAAAAAATATCTTTATTCTGATCCAAATTTATTTCGCTTTTTGAGCGAGATCAGTATACGATTTTATACGCGAATAGTAATTCTATGTCTCGCTGTATCACGTTTTACCACCGCATTTCATCGAAGATACGTTATACGGGAAAAATATATGGACATGGTACAGATTAATCTTTCGCAGACGTTAGTAGAAAATTCTTCGTGTCATTATGTCGAGAATATATCTCGACTCGCGTGCGCGAAGAAGAGGCAGTCTCTCAAAAATGTCAATTAGGCGCGAGAGCAATTCGCAGAACCGGCAGATGCGGTAGATCTCTCACGTCGTGAGCACGGATTTTCAGGTAATACGCGGGTAAATGGAACGATAAATCCTTCGATTGTCGAACATCGTTCGGCGAAAGAGAGATGATCGTTGTCCAATTCGACCGGTTATCATGCGCACGTGATCGCGACGTAATGGCGGCGATCCGATTGATTCTCGCCGCGAATAGCAAAAATTGCGCTCTCGCTAAACGCGGCTCGGTCACGTTTGCTATGTAACTCGAGACAGTTCTCGATCGATGATCCGCGGCAGCGCTTTCGGCGCTCTTCGATTCGTCGAAACATCGCGCATTATCGAAGTAATCACTTATAAGCACTCTCGTGGTCGCGGAATGTCGCGCAAAACGCACGCGTCCGTTTCCTTCCAGGAGGTCGGTTCTCGTTTTGGTAAACTATGCCCGTAATGGAACCTATCGTAATACGCTGCTTATTTTAATTAAAAGCACACAACCATCTAAACGATCGCGGCTGCTGCCGCGTATGGAACAATCGTCAATGAGATTGCGATTACGATCGCAACGATACGCTTCGCGTAAGCGGTTACTGGTGCATCGCGACACGTTTGACTTTCTCGTATTTTGCGTTTATTTTTCACGTGCTTGCGGTTACGTACTTAAATCAGTTATGCCGCCGATAGACATGGAATAAGGAAAACGCCCGTTGATTGCGCTCAGAAAGTTGTCTCTGTTGGTTAGGTTGTGTAACGACTTCCTTGAAAGAATCAATAAAAGTTATTCCTATCGCTGCATCTTCCTCCGCATAATTTTTTTTGTTACTATTAACTTATTATTATAGATACACACACACATCGCCCGCGCGAATTTTATCTTTCTGCGACCGAACGCGTCTGATAATGATCTGAAAGTACAAGATAGGCATGAAATGTTTAGAATGAGCAAACGGCTGGCTAAGAATTATACAATCTTGCCAATTGTTGCAATGGCTCGATGTGAGAAAACGTACATCTTGTTTGATTGTATTTTGCAATTCCCTAACACAATAAATTATTAATCAAAGCACTTAATTATATGTTCCCAATGTAACTAGAAATTTCCCGGAATTAAACGGTCACTGGAAATCGTCTATAGCCTGTGTATTAATCTGTTTCATTACATGTACGCAGATATCTCAGATATACAATGTGCACAATGTGGTTCCATCGAGTTATTAAGTCAATCCTGTATCGGCATTTGCAGCCGGAAATTAAGATGTCGAATAAATGTTGCGCTTGCATTTTACATGTATTCCTTTTTCATAGGCACTCATTGTCGTACCTTGCCTCTCTTCGTGGCTCTTTTGTTCCTTTGCTCTTTTTTTCAAATTGTAAATACACACGGTGATGTAGAAAATTTACAAAAATTTATAACCGGATGTAATTATCTTTGACACCTGCCGCAGTTCCGTATCAGTACCTTCATTGCACGTTATACCTGTTGCGAAATCGCGTTCTCTCGCGTTGCGTATACTTGATAACGGTCATTTTTAGTGGCCATAATTTTTACTTAAAAGGAGTACCTGTCAACAGTGATTTGGGTACCGCGTGAAATGCCGCTTTTATTGTACGCACGGGAGGAGACAGTCCAATTAAGGGCACATTTGTATACTTAAGTGCGCCGATATCGATGCATAAATCGGACCAGGCTCGACGATTTATAGCTTCAGCGAATGTCGTAAAACGTCTACCGCGAGATACGCACGGGGAAGCTGGACCTTCCTGTTCTTAGAATCCTCAATGGATATAGATATTTAGGTAAGAGAGTACAAGACGAGTTGTAACGCATCTTTCGCGATGATAAATCTACTGCAAAGAATATCTAAAAATACATATTAAAATTTCAACAATTATCTTTAGTATTTTAAAAGTTTCCGTTGAATGGTATATATCTGATGATAAATATTTCTCATACATCGGAAAAAAGGAATGAATAGATATCCTTATACGCACGCTAAATAGTAATAAGCAATCGATTTATTGAAAAGACGCAAATGGTTCTTTTATAACACACTAGCCTTTAATTCTCCCGTAATAGACCCGTCTGTGATAAAAACTGACTTTGAATATCACTAAAAGTTGTCAAGGAAACGTCTCTCGAGCTTACCGCGTGCAAAGTCAACCCCTGAAGCACGCAACGTTAAACCCTTTACGCGTACAAAGGAAAGCGAATCGTCGATAACCCTTATAAAATAATTCTCCCTCTCTCTCATTCTTGTCGAAATGTATACGCGTGGCCGCGATGTAAAGTATATTTACCTTGTCGTAAATCTTCGCTTGTTTCTCGTGCTCTTCAACGATCAGCGTTGAATTACGTCGGTATTTCTGAGAGCCGTTTCGGTGTGTTAGAAGCTCGTAAATGTACAAAATGAAATCCTTTAGAGAACGGCATATTCATTTTGTACGTGACAATTTGCATGTAAATTCGATGTGCTTGAACGTAAAGACCATAGGATATCGTAATTTTCCGCATCAAGAGCGACGACATTTTTCGTACGTCGAGCAGATATGCGCCAATTTTTACGATATTGTATGAAAAGTATATTTCTCTGTTAATCTTGCTTTATTAAATGGTAATTGATCTAGCGCTTTGGTTGTGCGAATTAAAACTTTGAATATCGCTAAAAGTTGTCGTTTTAAATATTCCATGTTACATACATTTTTTGCGAGGTAATTAAATCAAATGCTTAAAATTTCTTTAAATTTCTCACGATATGTATATATCTTGATCACTCTTGATTATTGTCGAATCGACACATTTGATTCATCATATATACCGAGATCTCTTCCAATCAAGCAATATTCCCATCGCGTGAGCTTTCTCAATCGCGCATATTTGAATATAGCCATATGTCTACGCTTTTCTCTTGATTTGTCAAGGTGCGTGCGATTTGATGCCAAACGTATCGGCAACGCTACGTATCGATATCGAATTTTTGCGAAACAGGTGGTTTTGCCCATATAGCGAATACAATACGAGCTCGTCGCGTATCGTGCGATCTGTCTTCATAGCGAATCCTGTTCGCCTTGGCATGGAAAATGCACGCGCGTGTCCTAATAGAGTTCTTTGTTCAAAACCGAACTCAATTGTTACGGCCGGTTATTCAGAGTGGAACAATGTCCGATCAACCAGTTTGTCTCGAAACGCATGCGTCCTGCGTCCGCCGATCGCGGTATGCATGATCTTATCTCGCAACCCGGGGCGAAATGCAAATTGAAGTTTCCTCGCATAATTGGTCCTTTTTAAGCGCTTACCTATCTGAGAAACGCGCGTGGACGAACGAATTAAGTTTGCCGTCGTTTCTATCGAACGATGACATGAAATATAAATATTGAAACGTTCAATAATCATAACACCATTCTCAAAGTACGCGCGACAAGTTGATTATCTCGTTACATCGCGTGTCCGGTCGCTATTTACACAGGAAATTTAAACTGAAGTTGCGTGTGTTCGGGACATAGAAATGAAATACTTTATAATAATGATACAATTAATTCGTATTTCAGTTATTTAAATTAAAAAATCTAAACCGATGTAAATTACATTGTATATAAAATATGTCAGAGAAAGCGTTATCGAAATCTGATCGTTATGAAAAAGAAATTTATTTTGATAGTTTTGCACGCATATGTTCATCATTTATACTTGGCGAAATGATTCGCGGCAAAGTTACCTGACCCGTTCGCCCACCCGGCCTCATCGAATCCCCCCTTTCCACGAAATAAATATAAAAGATCAAAGCAATTCACGGATTTAATGTCCGTGGGTTCGACCCATAAACGAGGCAACCGATGCTAGCTGGGAAATAAAGTGAGGTGGGTATTCCTCCCGTATCCATGATAGCTTTCATATTATAGCCTAAGAGACAACACGCCCACTTGACGATCACCTGGAAACGATCCCGGTTCTCCTAACATTCATATCCAAATTATATCGAGATTAGTTGTAATTAAAATTAAAGTTCGAAAGTGCATTTGCGTCCGACTAACGAAGCGTATTTCTTTATCTTGGTCGATGATAAAATTTTTTAATTTTTGTTTCTATATCGAAATACGCTTTTATTCGACGAGACAATATATTTTACAAAAGCCACATCATATATTTAACAAAACGGAGCACAATTTTGTGCGGTACGCGATCATGTTCAATCAATCAAATTCAGGGATCTGTAAATCTCCAAATATATCTTCCCATTTGAGACCCCTCCAAATTTTTGTTTAACCGACGCATCTACCTGCGCGCGCAGGACATAACCTGCAGCTGCTTACACTATCGATGAAACGGTCATTGACCCGGCGAACAGGTACCCTTCAGTCTTAACGAGTTTACTCCTCGGACCCCAGAAAATGTCAACGAGAGCGAGTCGTCGTAGTGTCAACGGATCGCCGATTGCGAGCGGTCATTTGTGCGGCGATCCTTAAAGGGCCACTTCCCCCCGCTCCTCTGCGTTTCCATTTTGCTCTCTGCAAAGCACGATCCTTTATAGTGGCGAATCTGGCCTCTGGAATCCCGAGGCATTTATCGGTGGAGTTAATACAGGTGAAAGAAGAGAGAGCAAGACTGCGCACGTTTTCGTAGTTGCTGTTGTCGTAATGAAGCGAGCTCTCCTCTCCTTTCGTTCCCTCGTCCTCTTTCTCTCCTTCTTTCTCCAAATGAATGGTTGGCGTTTCTCTGCTGTTCGGCGAAACACGATGGTTTCTCGACGAAGAGAGGTTATTCCTGATGGGTGGAAGGTCGGTATCATCGGAAAGGGGTGAGAGGGGGAGGAGAAAGGCCAAAGGAAGAAGGCAGGGCGACGGTGGGCCTAATTAGTCAGGGATATATCTGGAATCTCATGGAGGCTGAGTTTTGTAGGCCTCCTTCAGTTTTATGTACGCAGGCGGATTTCTCTCGTGGATTAGCATACAAATCGATTTAAACTCGAGATAAATAGCCACTCACAGGCTCCTCACACGGAGCCGACTTCGGGCATTATCTTGTCCACCGTCGAGATTAACGCTTAATGCTTTATACTTTACAGCCGGGGAGTCTCCCCGCGCTGCCTCCTGCGGGTACCACTATATACACTTAAGTACGTACCTGCGTTTTGTCATGACACCGTCGAGTGGCTCTTCATCTCTTCCTCTTCCTCTCTTTCTCCCGTCCCGGTACCCGCCTCGCGCGTTTCACGCCAATGTTCCTTCGTTACTTCATGCCGCGACCGATCGGGCAAACTCGTTTCCGATTAATCGAAACGCCGGATCATCGTTTGTGCAATAACGGCTCGCCAATGCGTCGGATCATTTACACTTTACACCCCCGATGGATTTCACGGGAGTACCCGCGGACGTTCCTTACACACGCGCGCGCCGCGATACCGCAGTCCTGACGCTGATGAAATGAACTCGAACATATGCTATTATCGTGTTACGCGAGTTTATGCTTTGTCGCGTCGCACTATATTATCTAATAGACACGCGTAGAGCGAGATCGTATCGTGCTAGTCTGATTAATGCGAAGAGGAAGAATAATTTGCATACATCGAACAAAATTGGAATTTGCCTCGTGGATATGCTTCTCGATATTCTGATCTCGAGTGTCGCGAGAATATGGCTTTTGCGAAATATTATATATATTCGCTGGCATTTTATGACGGTTTTATATCGGCTTCTGTAGCATTACCGCTCCTAATCGCTAATAGTTACATTAACGTTTTATATTCGGCGCTTTAATGATTAGCGTATCTCTCCTCTCTGCGTAAGCGGAAATACAATGTTCGTGCGCGTAGACGAGTCATAACTTTTGCACGCTCGTAACGAGTACGTCGTTATTCGATCGTATAACACGGTTATGCGTTTCAGAAGCATTTACAATTTCAAAAGACAACGTTATTTTATATTATTGTCCCTCGTGGTGTATTTATTGCTCGGCCGATCAAAATTGCGTTGATTTTATGATTACGTTAAAATGGTCGATTTATGTGTTTAGCCTTGAATGACGATGAATTATTCGTCGATTATAATGCGAGCGATACCGTTGACTTCACCGATAGAAGAGGAACGAGTTTCGATGCCGCGTCCGATTTCTCCGGGATGCACGAGGTTCGTTGTGTTTTAGCGGAATATTCCGATTATTCATGACGATTCGAGGTTTCGAATAGCAAACGTCGTTCGGATAGTCATTAACGAGACGCGGATACACGTGGAGATACGAGAATCGAATCTCCCATGAGATTAGCCGTATCGTCAAGAGAGAGAGAGAGAGAGAGAGAGAGAGAAAGAAAGCTGCTCGTTATACCTTACTCTTTTATACTAATTTATACCGTTATATCTCCTTATACTCGTACGGAACTTGTATTTTTTAATTGGCTGTTGCGTAAAGACTATAAAACTGATTCTCTTCGATTAGTATATCCATTCTTTATATATTCGCTGTACCATAAATTTTCTTATAAAATTCAATATATAATAAAATATTTGTCATACGTCAGTAAATTCACTATTTATATGATTAAATTAGTTTTATCGTGGTTTCATTCTAAGATTATTATCTTTGAAACTTTTTAATATTAATTACAATTCTTTTATTGTTAATACACTTTTATCGTTTTATATCGAAGAGGCAAACATGTACTTATAATGGTAAAATGTGCTATTGTATGATGGTATCTCTTGAGAAAAAATGAGCTAACAATAAGTGAGACATGCCGTAAAGCAGATCTTCCCTTCTTGCATTCTAACAATTATCATAATTTAGTTAATTAAGAAGAATTATTGGAGACTGCAACCAGCCTAAGCTGTTTAGATTTGATGATGATAACATGCGGTTATGCTTAGTCGCCGTAACGGAAAAAGAACTTATTAAGCGATTATACTATTCCACATGTGTATTTAACAGAAAATAATTTTTGCTACTGGGTACATTACTCAGCATCATATTATCTCCGTTGTTTATTTATTTTGTCCGTCTGTTGTATCTAATAACGCTACAATAGAATAGCGTGCGCTTTCGCGAATACTCGGCATCCGTTCGTTAGCGCAACGTTCAATTAGCGATTATTTTGTTTGTACCGGAATTATCATTTTGCGTGTCCCGATGAAATCATTAACGGCCGACTTTTAGCTTCGCGGCAAGCCGTCGAATCGCCTCGATTGATCTTACACGCGATCGTATTACAAATACCGGCCGCGCACGTAATAAGGATGGCGGGGCTGCATTTCGGCGGCTCGCATGGCATACGTCAACTAATGACTTCGTAATACAAAGATTTCTAATACGATTCCTGATAGCCGGCCTCAGGATAATAACGTCAGTCCGTCACGTCCCCGATTGCCCCGTAAAACGCGCGAGGCAACCGGAAAGAGAAGCGCAAGTGGGCCATTCTTGAAACGGATGAGCAGGTGAACGGGCGTAAATCAGGGTAGACTTAAGTCACGGTACGAAAGGAGAGAAGATGAGAGATGACAGAGAAGAGAGAAAGAGAGAAAGGGGGGACAGGAAGAAACGAAAGATAAAGAAAGACGTTGAGAGATGGTCGACAGAGCGAGAACGACAGAGGACAGAATGAAGAGAAAAAGACGAAGAGAAGCAGAGCAGTTCTTACAGAGCGCGAAGAGGACAGCAAGATTGGAAGCGTCCGATGCTGGATCGAGACCAGCTGCTGTCACCGACCTGCCTGGTAGACAGCCGGATTATTGCATGAAGCCTCCATGGACCATGGACGCTCGTTGACTCCGCTATGTGTCCATAGCGGCGTAGATGCTGTGGTCGATTTTGAAAGACGACGTGGAAATCACATGCTTACTAAATCCGGGTTTTACGAGTGAAAGCGTCTTTGAGAAATGCCGTAGAATTTGTATAGAGGACGGGAGCGTCAAAAGTAGTCTATTCGCGAATATATTCGTTCGAACATAAACAATTAAGGCATCACGAGATGTATCATTTAGTAATTATTTGCAGAAACCTCGTTGACAGCTTGACACAGCAATGAGATGAATATTGCATCTCGTGCTATTAATATAAACTCTTGGGGGACATCGTTAAAGCCGCACGTCGATGTACGGCGCTGCGACGTTCGCACCTTGCCGATCGAATTGTTGATTGCCACTTGACCTCGCGGTATCTCGCATCGCTCCCGCATCGCGAACGATACGGCTCAAAGCCGCAAGTGAGACGAAGTACTTTCATACAGAAATGAATGTTCAGAGAAGGCGCTAAAGCAATAGAGAAACCGTCGCGGCTAATAAATCTCTCTGCTTACATTCCCGGCACATAATGCGGCTCCGTCGCGAGAATTATGCGCGATTGATAAGACGCGGCGCAAAAGTGTAATTTACGACATCGTTCGCACGCGATGTAATTGACTATAAATGAAATTGTAAAAGGGAGGCTGCGTGCGCGCGGTGTCAATCCGCTTCAAAGTCGATACCCAGTCAAATGCTTTGGAAGTTTTGCACGCGACTTTATCGGCCTGTAATTTAACGGAGAACATTTCCTCTGACACACAGGCACATATAAAATCCTTCATGTGCGATAACATATCGAAGTAAATCGCAATAATACGAAAATATGAAGCACGGATGCATAATTTTCTGTGCAATCTTCTGCACACGTCAAGGGAATATCTCAAAATATCTCTGTTATACGGCCACGCTTTCGATCGGTAGCGTGCTTCTTTTCGCGTGACGAAGTTTAATTTGGAAATTCCCGTGTGGAGAGACTCTCACTCTCTTCGAATATGGGTAATGCGTGACACTGTCGAATCGGTGCTAGGTGGCAAGGTGTTGAAGCTAAGGGGCTCGTATTTTTGTCGCCGCCAGAGCTCGTCGTCGTCGTCGTCGTCGGCGCGGCGAGCCCCTTTTCGGGCACGGTGGCGATAAATCCGTATCTTTATGAAACGCCGTCGGACATTGCTGCCTATAGTGGCTTCTTTTGTTCGGTTAAATGTTCCGTAGCTCCGGGCCGGCTGCTCTCGATCTCTCTTTCGCCTCCATCCGTTGATCCGGCATGCCTTCCTCCGCGTTTTCTTGTGTAGGCATTGTATTTGGACCGCGCAATCTCTCCGACACTTGTATCAATCTTTTTTTTCGCAGTGTTACACGTGTTGCCAAAATTAAATTTATTTATTCTTGTTGCACAACACCTGAAAAAAAAAAAAAAAAAAAAATAAACCGGGCCGGCTGCTCTCGATCTCTCTTTCGCCTCCATCCGTTGATCCGGCATGCCTTCCTCCGCGTTTTCTTGTGTAGGCATTGTATTTGGACCGCGCAATCTCTCCGACACTTGTATCAATCTTTTTTTTCGCAGTGTTACACGTGTTGCCAAAATTAAATTTATTTATTCTTGTTGCACAACCCCTGAAAAAAAAAAAAAAAAAATGAGAAACATTTGGTGAATTTTTTAAACGAACGGATTAGCATCCATAAAATATAATGGGTGATCTTTATTGGATTCATAGTGTCACTGAGGGTTAATATTCGGAGAAAGTGTATATTTTATGCGGTATTTAGCAGCCTCGAGAAATCGCGCGCGCCTGTGGTCGGAATCGTCTCGCGAGTGATTTTACGGCTACAGATATAAGAGCCAGGAGTAAATCTGACTCAACGACGTAATTATGAATATTTACGCGTTATTAATTTATTTCTAGGTGAAAGCGAACATTACGTAAACGGATGCTGGCATACACGTTAATTGAATTATCTTTATCTATTGGACTTTGTCGACGGTAAATATTCTTATTAAAGACGACGTGTCGTCAAGACGAAATTACAATACTACATATAAGTAAACCTCGATCTTTCACTTACGAGAATCGACTCTAGCCCTTTGTGGGAGCTGTTATCCAGCACTAAGATATTTCGTGTATCCATGTAAAGGCCCTGACGATCCAATCTTATCGTAACGAGGGACTCTGAGTTTGGTCGGATCCCATATAAATTATTACCACGAATTTTTCGAGACACTCCACCTCCACCTTCTTTTCCTCTCTCTTTTCTCTTTCATTCCAAGGCTCGCTGTCCGTTTCTCCAACAATCTGGTAGGAATTTACCGCGTTACGATCGTCGTGGCAAGGAGACACGGGTGACGGGGGAGCGGCATCTAATCAAAGAATGACGGTAATCACCGAAAATAATGTCCTAACATTTCGTAGATCTTTAAAGCTTACGTACACGGCCGGCTTGAGCAACCGAGACGATGGGCAATAAATTGTTGGCACCTACGCGCGAATGCCGCGTGCTCGCCTCTTTTCTTTCTCTTTGTCCTGCTCCGCTGATTGTGAGACGATTTCCGCTCCATCCGTCCTTCTCTCCTCGCGTAGCCTCGTCGGCCGATCACCGATTCGAGACACCTTAAAACAATAATGAGGGGATAGCTCGTTGTTAATGCGTTACTTTTTTGCGCGAGACATTCCGTGACGGATGGGGATAAATTTACGATGGTCAGGTACAGACGGATGTGTCGTATCGTCGACGTAACTTTCTTCGCGACGATATTTCAATCACGGGTGACATTGAACGTATGCGACATGAAAATTAAGACAAAATTGCACGATACAAAATGACAAAGAATGCGTCCAAAAGGCGTTCCGTCAATGCGTCGTGTTCGAATAAAAGGTGTTTTTCGAGCAATCGTTAAATACAATAGTCTTGTGATTCAAGCAATGAACAATAGTGAAGCATAATGAGCATATGACGTAACGATGTAACTCGGAATGACAAACTACAATATTACAATGTATTTTTTTTACGCTTATAAAGAAACACACGATATATGCGCATATGAATATACAAAACGACTTGCAAAAAGACGACATTTTATACCTAATTGATAAAAAGCTGCACAGACTTATTGTGTACAATACGTAAATAACTCAATGCCTCAATGTCACGTGAAACAGGCACAAAATTACAAAAATTGAATTTGTATTGACAGTAACATATAAGTTATATAGCTGAAAATAAATATGTAACTGTCAATGTTCATCGCGTTATATTCTTCTATGCGTTTCCGTAGATAATAATGTCTGACAGATGTTTCCATGAGGATTGCACATCTCGCGGACACATCTATACAAAGTAAATGCTTTGAAAGGATGCATGAGGCAATATATAAATAGAAACAATATTTCTTTCAATCGCTTTCTTTAAGTTAACTCGACGCGATTGAAAACAGGCATTCTGTGGCATGACATAGAAATAGTTTTGAATTCATTTAAATAAACATATATTTTATCAACGTTACTGTGTGTTATATAATTATTTAATGAAAAAATAAATAAAAATTTATTAAGTATTAAGGAAATATTGTACGAGACATTAAAATAATTAATTAAAAACTGTCAAATATTGACATATTACTTTTTTTTATTTTTTCAAACTTTATATCCGGTATCAATTAATAATATTCATTAAATAATCGTTCTTGTTTGTGGATTACGGCAAGAAAATATTAGCAATTATCCGAAAGTCGTTGTCTGGAAAGGAAAGCAAATATTAGTTCCTCGTCGCATCGCCGCCACTCGAGAGACGCAATTATCGGATATTCGTAAAAAGACGAAAGAAGAGAGCAACAAGACGGGCGTTGATGCGACCGATACCGTTATATAGTGCAGCCTATAATAAAGTAAATAAAGAGTTCAACCGACGACTTGACTTTCCGCTAAGGCAAATCGTACTTTTATTTTTCCCTTCGTTCAATCGAGAGGGGACGAAAAGGAATCGCATACCCTCGAACCAGTTCGAAAGCAGCCTGTTCTCCACTCGTTACGCATTATCATTCTTGATATTATTTGTTGATTATGTAATTGACAGTCAGTAAGCTCTTCGTTCTTCACTAATTTCATCGGCCACCTGCCGATTTATTGCATGTCACTATTTCCTTTTACAAAATTGTTCTTTTTATACTCGAGAGAATTGTCAGCAAATACAAAATAGAAGGTAAAATAATTTGTGGATATTTTAAATATTCCATACAACAGGATTCAAGATTCTATTTCTTCGCCCTTCTTTTAATCTCTATACTTTTAAATATTCTTATAACTTTTTATAGAATTTGCAAGAGATTATGAAACCTCCAAGTTTTACAAAAAATGAGTGATGATGATATTGATTGATAATTTAATGACTTTCTTTATACATCAATCTTGAAAAAAAAAACCGTAATGTTATCTACGATACTAACGTTGCTTTTATAGAATTCTTATATCGCTTTGCTACTTTGTCGTTTTTCTCGAAAGAAAAGATATGTGAATTGCTCAATCTCACGATATCATATTTATATATTATTACATTATTATTAAAGTAAATATTCATGAAGCATTAATTTCTTGATATTTCATTGAAATTGAAGTTTTTATGTGGTAGAGAAAATAGACATTTTCGCGTTACATAAGAATCTATCATATTTTAATATGAATATTTATTTTTACAGGTAATAAATTTCCGATTTAACATTTGTTCTATTTTATTGCGAATTATTTCCTTTATTTTTTTCATCGATTGCAAATGATTTTTTTTTGGTTAGTAAATTTTTCCTGTAGCGTAAAATGCATTACAAGTAGATACGACAGAAATAAGACTGTTCATAAATGCGCCGAATTGTTTTTATCAATCACGCGCAAATTTCGCTTCCTTTCAATTTAGTTTCAATTTATTTCAATAGATAAAAAGCAAGTATTTTTAATCGCTTTTATTAACGCGATTTCCAAATATCGATCAACGTTTGTTTTCAGACAAGAAATTAACTGCTTTCAGTATAGAAATTATAACATGCTAATTAAGCCAATTTTATATCCAACGCGATCGCTGCGAAATAGTCTTCTTAATCCGATAACTTACAAAAAAAGGAGGTAAATGCACGATGTTTATTATATTAATTATATTAATTATATTGCTTGATATTTCCGGTGAAAATGCAAAAGGCGGAAATGATCATTGTATTTGGAAAAAAAGACGTCACAAGATTATTTTGTCTTACACGCAACTATTAAGCATCTGCGATAAAAACGTAACGGAAATTAAATATTCAATTCGCAGTTTATTAGTCAGGGAAAATTTTGACGAACAATTTTTAAGCCATTACATAAAATGTCAAGTAGAATGGCAGATCAACTATTTATAATAATTTTGCCAAGCATTTTTACACGCGATTAAGATCTAATATATTTATATTAAAGATGATGTGCAATGAAATATCTGTTTTTATCGCGACATACGATTTATGGCATTCGACCACGCGACGACACCCTATTAGTATTTGCGTACGTTAAACGCTCACGCATGCTCACGCACCAGAAAGGATTATGGGCATAAGAAGGCCATGTCGCATGTCGTCGCTTGACGCGCGCGACAGTTTTCCCGTCCAATTATCATCTGACAATGAGCCGCGATACCTGCGGCGAGTCGAGCTGCGCCGCCCCGAGCCTATCTAGCGAGTCAGACAGAAGCTACGCGCATTAATATCATCACGCCTGGAGGCGCATTGTTCTCGTTAAATAGGGCGAGAGCAGCAGCTCCACGAATCGCGATAATCACCGGCGTGGCGGTGACGGTGGTGCATCTGCATACAAGCCGGCCAACGCGAACGGACGGACGAACGAAGCGAACGAACGGAGCGGAGCGTCCGGTGACAACGGGTAAGGGGATCAGTCCGTAAATGTAAACTTGAACGAGCGACGCAAAAAATGCGCGACTCTCTACTGCGTCGGGCGAAGGGCCGTTTGTCTGGCTAGAGGCCGGAACGAGCGGAGGCTCCTCGGGCACTTCTCCCTCGTCTCAGCCCCGGTGCACGCGGCTCTTGTGCTCGGTTCCCCGATGCTCTTCTCCGCCGCTCGTTGTAGTCTTCCTCGCCTTGCTTCCCGCGTCGTATCCTCCTCTCGTGTTCCTCTTCTTCCGTCTCTGCGCTCTCTCCTGCTCCCCCTGCCGCCCTCGCCAATTCCCCCCCCCCCCTCCTCTCACCCCTTCCTCGTTGATTCCCGTCTCTGTCGGCTGTGTGTTTCGCTTCTTGCGCTGCTCGTACGCTCATCTCCATTCCATCCACGCCGCTCATCCTTTTTCTCGCGGCGGCCGCCGCAATCCCGGAAAACGCGCGCGCGTCTCTGAATCGCCTTGCTCGTTCTCTCTTAGCCGCGACCGACGGGGCTTTCTCTGCGGCGAAACGTCTGTTTTGAGAGCATCCGTTTAAGGGATTACAATATGACGACGCAGAAAAGATTTTTATAAAAAGCATTTCTCTCTCTCTTTTCCTCACGTAAAAATTCGAAGCTGTACTCATGTGCGAAGGAGAATTGAATTATACGCGAAAATTTGATCTTATACGTTTTAGTTAAAAAAAATAAATATGCGAGAAAATATATATTTTTATATATGCTAATATTAATATTAAAAGAAAGATATTATTGAAACTGAAATATTCTTGAAACATTCAGCACTATTCTAGTGGTTTTTCGAACCTCATTTCTTAAGCACGCGTGAATAATTAGCTCGGATAAGAAACGAGCATGTTGTCAGTCTTTTCTCTTTACACGCTTTATTAACTCTCTAGTCTAGACGTACGAAGGATACGAACACAGAAGAGCTATTGTGCATGTTGTTCGGCATTCATCTTGTATGCCTCTGTAAGCTTTTGCGAGTGGGCATTTACTCGACGCAATCTCGTTTTTAACTTATAATTATGCGATGCACGTTATAGAAAATAGTATTGCATGTGTGCCTGCTAAAGCAGAATGTGTCAAATCTTTTATCTACTTTTTTAAATCCATCGTTAGAAACAGAATTATAAAATGTCGCGACGGTGTATGACGTAATCGTATTCGAGATGACAACCAAACCATTGAGAATTAACAAATATTCTTCCACATAGCCGAAAAATTTAGGAAGCTATATCTTCGGTTTTTCATTTATACTTTATCTCACCTCAAGTTCGATTTTTTATCCGATTATTCTGACGACATCGATCGATCCTGCCGTTAAAAGTTCGTTGAATATGATTTAATATCGATACGTATCCTTGATATCCTGCGTCTCCTTCCTTATTCTCACTTTTCTTTTTCTATACGCCACTATCCTCCATTTTTCGCGTCGTGCTTCTTCCGGCGAGAAGGCAGCAAAAGGCGCGATGCAGTCGGTGGAGGAAGAGCATTCGGTGAATTGAATTATTTAAAGCCCGCGCAAGAACAGGCGTCTTTTATGAGTGGTTCCACACAATGCCGGCTTTGTGCCTCTCAGATACACGTGTTGCGTGCGCGCGTTCACGTACGCGGCACGGCCGCGTCGCCCAGCATGAATGTGCTAATAATGAAGGTAAATTTGTTCCGAGGAGTCATTAATTAAAGTATTTTGTAACAAGGCGACGTCCGCCGCCGTGCGCATCGTCGTGGTCTCTCCATCCGGGCTTTCTTTCCACCCTGCGCGCGCGTTACATAACACACGGGGCGGTTCAGAGTTACCGCTTGGAGCAACCAGAATTACCAGGGTATATGTATACCCACCCCTCTAACCTCTGGACAGTAGAAATAAATGAATGTACTCTCAAATGGCTACAATAAAGAGACATAGAACACGATTGATGGTGATGTTTCTTTGAAAGAAAAATTATTCATTCGTGCTTGTTTAAAGGAAAAGACCGTAACTCTAAAGCACTCTGTATATATGTACACGTGCACGCGGGGCGCCTATGTGTCGTATGTATATACATATGCGCGCGAATAGATGAGAGCCGGTGGCAAAAACGACGTATAAATAGAAATGGCGATCATAAAATTGCTAATGTTTCAAAGAGAGATATTATTCTTTTCAGAAGATGACAGGGCGCGCGCCACAACGCGAGACTTTTCAGAAAATCACTAGAGACGGGATGGTGGGGAAATGAAAAAGGGTGTAAGGACGACAGAAGGACCGCGTCGTTGGGTTGACGTTGGCAGTGGTGGATAGTGGGATGGCCAACATCTCGTGTTTTCTCTTTGCGCGGACTTCGTGGATACACGTGTACAAGAGAGAGCCCGCGCAAGCGAACCGCCATACTTAAATATTGCTCACCGAGATACTCTGCATATATGTACATATCTACGCAACACGCGCACATGTGCGCACAAACGGCCACAAACGACTGGGTTTGCGTGAATACGTATACATTATATGTGTCTATACAAAACAAGCGGCCACCAGTAATTCAAAGGCCCCATTCAAGGCTCTGTCTCTATTCTTGCTCTCGCGTTGTAAACCATTTCATTTGCCCTTCGCCGGAGCGTATACTAATAACTAATAAGAAACTCTGCTCCCGGACTTTTAACCGCCAACAACGTATCACGGTGCTGCTTTCATTATACAAATAACCAACACGCGGCCAACAGTGGCTTTAATATTGTCTCGACTAGCTGGGAAAGCAATAAGGGAAGCGTAGGAAGTTGATTCAAAGTGTAAGACGCTATTCACTTGCCACGCGATGTTTTATCCGTAAGGGTGTGTTTTCGAATGGCAAAAAAACGACAGCAAAGGTATCATAATGTAAATCAATTAATTCCATTTGTATGGGAAAATATTTTATAACATTGCTCAGATATATATATATATATTGACCCATGGCACGTTATGGAATAGTTTAAAATCTCTGCTCTATTTTATTACTATTCTTTACGACTGTTTTGTCTTTTTTAGTCTCTGAATGCGTTTTAACACATCAAACTTTAACGATATTTCTAATATCAATCAAAATAAAATTGAAATATACCGTGCATGCGTATTTCATTTTTAATCGCTACATAAAAAAATTTCGTGTTATGCCAATAATACAGTATTTGCTAGAATGATCGATGTTAAAAATACGCACACAAAGATGAAGGAAATGATAATTTTTCATATAACTTGTATACGGAATACATATATCTATTTTAAATGATATTACTATTTATCATCAAGGGCGATCTATCATCGCTATTAAGATATCTTTTTCGCAGAACATAGCACGCAAAACTTGACATACATTACTAATGTTTTATTCATAAAACGATCTACACTCTACTGGTTTTACCAAATTAAATAAATATATTTATTTAATGAACTTTGAGATAAAGAAAGTTTTAATAAGCCAACATATCTGATCTTTTTCACAATTAATGTATTTGTTGCATTAATTACAGTAATAATGTGCATGTTTAAGTATCCTTATAGAATGTTTATAAATATTTATATGTTTCTTTAATTTTTAGATAAAATCGTCTATATAAACACTGAAAGCGTTTAATTTATATTGCATATATATATATATGTTGTTAAATTTATTTTATATTTAATTAAATGACATATTTTATATCTCTCTCTTGCATATAGATATATTTATGTCATTAAAAATAATAGTAAAAGTGGTAGAAAAAATATTAGCATTATTAAAATTAAAAAAGATTGAAGGATTTTCGACACTTCATACATTTTAATAATTAAATTATTAATAAATATAAATGTAAATTAATAATTGATTTTATACAATTAAACTTTTTTCACGAAAATTGCTTCTTAAAATTTCTATAATCTGTTAAAATGTAAAAAGAAAGGCAGTACGCGCGAATGAGATTTAATCTTTCTATTTCGCTGCCAAAGTTAATGAACGGGCGTGAAAAAATAGCTTAACGTGCAATTACAGTCAGTCTGTTTTCTTTTATGACGGAAGAAAGATTACGTGTCTATCTAGATGATGTCACGATGGAAATGAATGTCGAATATCATGCGCTCTCTCCTCGATAGATATCGACTTAGTGAGTATACATTCATGTTCCATCGTAAGAGCGAAACTATGGACATCGTAAACGCAAAGTCGCGCTGGTATGCGAGTTACGTCATCTGCGACGCCATCAGGTGAAGACACGCTCGGGACGAGGTGTCCTTGGTGGACACCTGTCGGGACTCCCCGTCGATGGGACGATTATCGAATGACGAGAGCGAGCACGAGCGCGAGTTACGAAGGCAGGGTTTTGGAGGAGCCGATGTGATCTGAGGCAGGTGGGGCAGAGGGAGGGGAGAATCACCCTCTTGCACTCGAAGTTCGATGAAATTTCAACCCCGGCCGAGAGAAGATCGGCCGGTAAATTGACGAAGGGCGAATGCGCCGGAGGCGCCCTCTCCAACCCCCTGTCGCTAATCCACCCCCGTCCCTCCGCCTTCTCCTTCTCCCTCTCCCGCGCGGAACGCAGTAAGCCACCGACCAACTAGATTGACGTCAGACAGAGGAAACGGCTCCGCGCCTAGTGATTGTCATTTTCCGGCCTGCATCCGGACTGCATGCTTTTTCTCCGTTCGCGCTCTTTTCCTCGCGCGTCTGCTTGTAATTATTTTTTACGATTAAGTGCGCCGCGTCGTCTGTACGCCCGTTTCGGAACCGATACTGATTGCCATCCCGCCGTAGATCGTTCTCGGCCTCGGGAATTGTCCCAAGCTCTCTCTCTCTCGAGTTCAATTTGTATTTCTTTTCTCTCTCATTCTTTTAACGCGATTGAGTCAATTGCCGGATCGTATAAAGAGTTAAAGGGACGCGTTTCTGTTATACAGTAATTTTTCTTAATTATATTTTCCGAGACGCTCCATAATTAATCAATTTTATAATTATCTGAGGCGCAATGTAAAGAAAAAACTGCTTTTCTTCTTTAACAATCACATATTTCTATTTACTGGAAAGATAAATTTGCCAAAGCTTTTTAGGGTGCTAAAAATACATTAAGCTATAATTCGAGTGCGGTCTGGCAAGACTTCCGTTGCGGAAAAAAGAATGATTCTCTTGGCCGAACGTTTGTTCTTCGTGGTAAAGGAGCAAGCAGTGATCTCTCAATGGAGAAACTCGACTCCATAAATAACCCTCGCAACAAGGATTATTTCCCCTTTTTCGTCCGGTTCATTGTAAATTAATTACCTGGAAATGAGAAATCTCCGGTATACATTTTTCTCGGCCGTCGACACATTCAGCGAGAGATAAAAGCCTCTCTTTGAGCCTGATCGCTTTTTCATCTATATATCGCGAAATAGTATCGTTCGCTAAGACTGAAACGGTAAGACCGATATGTTTCCACAAAGTTGTTGACATGAGATGCACATGTGTTAGGATAAATTGATACCTTTGCATCGCACAAATAGCACTTCAAAGTCTACAAACCTTTGCCGTCAAATGACGATCTACGAATTTATGTCTCTGATTGAGTCAACACAACGGCAGACACATCATTTCTAACATCAGTCGGAGTCTATTTCGCTCGAAACTGACGATGAATATTTTTTTATCGCACCATCTTTGTACATTGAACCGATATTAGAGACACGAAGACTGAGAATACATACATATAAATATACGTAAAGAGATAAAAGAAATTGCAAAGAAAGCGCATACGCGAATCGACGACGGTCACGACGAAAATTGACAAGGTTCTACTAATTGAATTAGAGAACGATTGTTACCCGTCCTACGCGACGTATATATGCAGATGTATATACGAAGACGCGATTACGGAGGAGTCTCGCGCGTTTCAACGCACATATCGGCGCCTACGCAACTGCGCACCGGCCATGGTGGAATTTTCACCTGCTCAAATAGTGCCCGGACCGTCAAGCTCGCCGTGTCATTGTGTTTGCATTATTATGTTAATCACAACGTGCGGCAGTAACAATGCGTCAACCTCGATTTAGGAAGCGGCTCGAAAAGGAACATATAGCTGAACAAATATTAACTGAGCAAATCATTAGTTTCCTCCTCGCCTCCTCCTTTATGTCGGACGGCGTTTGTTCGAGGAGTCTTGAGGCACACACGTACACATCGTGCCGTACAATACATTGATTTCGAGAGACTCGTGAAGTAGTCGGCCCCATAATTTGCAAATTAAGCTTAGCTATTTGCGATGCCACGAAGTGCCGTACCTGTGAAACCGCAGATAATACACAGCGGACGATTGCGCAATTGTGTAACTTACAAATTTTTATTCTTGTCTACCCTTCGAATACAATTCAATACAAAATCAATATTTGAAAACATTGAAAACGTATAATACCAAGATAAAATAATATATGGAGAAGGATATTTTTACTCTTTTGTCTGTGATTCGTATTTGCTTAAGTTCTAATTATATGTATGTTAAAGTAAATTTAAAGATAAAAATAAAGTAAAATTTTTATTAGGAGAGCCAGAATTAATAATAAAATCGTAAAACATACGTTTCAAACTAGCGATAAAATTTACGGTAAACACACAAATTCTTAACATGTAATAAATATAGTCGAAGATGTAGATTCGTGTATGCGGAAAGCCAGCCGCTCGAATAAATACGAGCTATTAGACCGGCGTTTTCTTGCGCTCGAACAAATCGCGCGTGACCAGAACGCCGCGATACAATTAAACGAGGCGAAGCCGAGTCGAACGGAAACAAGAACGTCGCATCCAACGGCGAAATGGTCCTCGACCGACTAATGACGGCGCGTGGCACGCGTCGTCGATACGCCGCGAAAAAACGGTATCGATCGTGAATCCACCGATGCGAGACGTGCTCGGGAGACTCGTGGCGCTAATCACGTTAGCATAGCACTGCTGATCGAAGTGCGGGGGCCGAATGAAGGAGCTGAAAAGTGTACTCGGCGGGTGGGTCCACTCGTCGGAAAGTGCCACTCTATGCAGTACAATACTCGCCGCGAATCTATGATACACGAATTCCCATCGGTCGACTCTATTTGGATCGACTTTACTACGGCGCTTTAAGTCGCTGATTCAAATTTTGCTTTTGAAAGAGTTTTTGTATTTATAAATTTTTATATAAAAAAAGAAAAAATTGATTCGATACAGTAAAAAAAGTACCAATTTTGTTTTATTTCAGAAAAATAAACATTTCGCTTTTTCATGACATGTCAATCTAATAATTTTTGCGTCGACATTGCAGACATTAAGAATGTACAGGAGGCATTTTAACCCTTAGACTTCCCAATGCGACACTATCGTACCTTTCTTTTTCAATCCAACGACAAGTCCGTTCCTCGCAAGCCATCCCCCTTTTATCCCCGTCCATCCCGCTGCGACGTGTAACGCAATTACGATTGTTGTTTGAATGAACAATCAAGCACCCTCGAGGCGCGCCTCCAATCATTCAATTTCTGTTCAATCGACTTCTCTGCTCTCGCGCGCGCTGGCAGTCGGTTCCCGCGCCCCTTCCTTTCTCCTGAGAATCATCGTCGTGCCAGAAAGAGATAGAAAGAGAAGAGAGACAGAGGAAAAAGGGGGTCGGTACATCGAAGGATAAAAAGAGAGTGGGCGACGAACGCACTTGGTCGCGGGGAGGACTGGGGTGCGGGCCCGCGATTATTGTCGCTTTCCCGACTGACAAAGTAACTGCGCCGGAATACTTCTTATTTCCTGCCGCTGACAGGGCGCATATTACGAGAAAAGAAAGCTAATAACAGCTACCGCCCCGCCGTCTCGTCGTTCGGCTACCTGCATTGACGGGCGCGCCTCGCAAACCCGTCCCGGGTTACATCGCCGTCCCCGACTCCTCGGCCCCCTTGGCCCTCGCTATTGATTTGTGCTGGTGGAATCGGGTACGCGCGCGTGTGTAGCGGGGACGAGCCTGTGAAACCCGGTTATTAGTTCCCTGCGGGAGAGCGGACTTCTTCTCTCTTTCTCTTTCTCTCTTTCTCTTTTTCTTTCGTTCTTTGCGATTCTTGAAGGTACCGTACGAAACTTCTCGATTGAAGAGAGAAAGAGACGGAGAGAGGTCGAGAGGCCGTCTATTATTTCATCCATGATGTCACTGCCGCAAGCATCGCGGGATGTTAACATGAATGTGACGTCGCAAATCGTCGATAGGCTATTTACGCGATGGTGCTGATATCAGCCGCGGGGAGACACGCGATCAACGAACTTGGCTTGTCGTAAATAAAGAGTCGGTCATAATTTCCATGAAATATGAATGATGAGAGAAACAATAAATTTCTTAAATAGAAAAGAAGCACGGACACGAACGGTAGAATTTTTTTTTACTACAACTAATCTTTCGTAATCTACATAAATAGGTAGATTTGCACGCTGATAGTATTAAAATAAAAATGGAATATTTAATATATTAAAATATTTTAATATCATATTAAAGCGAAATCGTAGCCCGCGATTTAATATGTCATAAGTCGATTTCTTTTCCGGATTCCGAGATTTATATAAATTTCGCGATATGCGCCATTAATATCCGTGCCAATAAATCGAAGGTAGATCGACTCGAAACCTGATAAACCCGTTTGAATCGTGGGTTTTTATGTCGCATTTTAAACAGTTAAAGAAAACTGCATGGTATAAATGTTGCTCGAACACGTGGAGCTATATGATATAAGATATCTTTTTTCTCATTCTAATCTTAATTTTCTCACATTATATCTTGCGCGTTCACAGTTTGTACCTCTTTAAGTCGTCGGTAAACATAACGATCATAAAGTGCTAACAACGTTGCCTTAATACTATCGTCTCACGCTGCTTATCCCATAAACCTCTACGTTTCATGGGTTCCACCGAACTTTTACGGTATCGTTAGTATGTCGAATTTACTACGTGCCTCTATATAATATTCCGGCGAGCAGGATCGCACGCGGACACAGGTACAAGAAGTAACCCTCTCTCGAGGGGGATGCATCCATATAAAAAACAAATTCTTAAATTAAGGAAACAAATTCTCGTTCGCGCGAAGTGCAAAATGTAACGGGTTAATTATCGTGTTTACACGGAGAGTACAGTAACCGGCGATTCCTTGGAGTACAAATACCGGTAACTTAGTTAAGACGAGCGCTCGCGTTTGGATTTAGAGCGGAGACGCCGGAGGAAGGAGAAGAGGGGGGAACACCGAGACAGAAGAAGGAGAGAGAGAGAGAGAGAGAGAGAGAGAGAATGGACGAGAGACGACAGTTCAGAGGAGAGGAAAAGAGATTCGTGATGTTTGTGTGTGTATTGTTGTATATGTGAATACCTGTACATACGTGTGCTCGTTGGCGAGGGGGGCAGCCGGTAGCGAGGGGGACAGGGGGGGCCAACGGGTGAACGGGTGAACGGCCTGCCGCGTCCTTGCGAGCCACCTGACCACACCGGCCGTGCCGCCACCACTCGGCCTCTCCAGCATCCTTCCAGCGGTTCGGACTCGCCTCTTCCAACCGGCAAACCCCGCTCGTCCTACCGGGCTTCTACCTGACCGATCGCATACATTTACGGCTCCTCTGTGCCGATTCCCGTGATCGCACCTGAATCTTTGACATGCCATTCTGCTTGCTCATGACTTGTCACGGGTTTACCGTAATCAGCATCGAACTCAGATGCGGATCTCGTTACTTGATTCGACGATGAATTCTGGAGCTTCGCGACGCTATTAATAATAATTTCAGATTTTTTCTTTCTGAATATATCTTTTAATTTTTATATAGTTTTCCGAAATATATATTTTTACATATTATAATGTTCATCGTAATTCGGTTTTAATATCTAAAAGAAGATATTACAATGGCTTGCAATAGCAATTAATACATGCAATAAGTAAATTGCATTCTTAGGTTTACAACATATGTGTGTACATTACAAAATTTTTGATAACAATAATCAGGATAATATATCTAAATCTTTATCTTAACATACATTTAAAAATATGAAAGCAATTTCCGTGACGTTTAGGCAAAAGACCACTGCGATTTTGCAGTCGATTTCAAATATTCGTTTCTCGCAACTATATCCAAAAGTGGTTACCTATCCCTTGTAATGCATGCTTTCTTATTTCCAGAAAACGCCCACGCATTATTAGCATGTTACTGCGATATCTTACCTTTCTCGAGAACTGTCTGCTTCAACTTGTTTATTTTTTTCGTGTAACATGCACGATACAATCCTGTATCTTTTGTATCGTGCGATATTGATCGACCACTTAGCATTTATCCGTAGATATTGATTGTTTTGTTCGCGGCTTTTCACTTTCTAATGAGTCGCTATTTATAAAACGCATTATTCTACCTATCTTTGCGACACATCTATGACGCCAAGCGATTTCTACATCTTACTTTACTATACACTATCTAATCCAGTATTAAGTTCTGGCTTATCTCAATTACCGGTGTGTTAATTATTCTATAAATCCACTTTTTCAATTAATACAATTTTTTTACTTTATATATTATAAATCTATGCAATATTTTGTTCATTCTGTTCTCATTATATATAAATCTCCTCCCTGAGTTCGATTTAAATATATTGATAAAGTCATGCGTTAAATATTCTCCTTTGTAAATTATTATAATTGCTCCGATCCACTGACAAATACATGATCGTGAAAATTAAAAATGAGATCGATACAATAAAGAAGAGAGGGTCGATGCCCGTTTAATGCTTTATAACGGCACCACCGTGGATCGTCTCTTCTCGTTATAGCTTATTATTATCAAAAATTATGTAATGCGGATATGTGATGAACATAAAAATGCAATTTACTTATATATATTAATTGCAGCTGCAAGCAATTATAATATATGCTTTCAGATATTAAAACCGGATCACGACGAACATTATACATGCAAAAATATTTCTAAAAACTATATAACAATTAAAAAGATATAATTCAGAGATTTTATATCATCGTACAGATACATTTGTTGCTTTGCGTTTTTAACACGGCTGGAAATAAATTGCGGGATGTTTATGTACTCATAGTGGCGTACCTCTTCTCGATATATTTAATCTTCATTATTGCAAGATACTTCTCTCTGTCGCAAATTTCTAGACCGTGTGCGCTTCTATCCGTTCATTTGCACGTAATCCAAATTGATTTTATGTACACTCTCAGAGTGTTCCGTATGCCATTGATTGCAATCTTTTCCCTCTCACGGGCCGACGCTTCAGTACCACTTTCTTACCGGGTCGAAAGTGGCTATTTAGCGTCTTTATGGCTCCTCACTGCCTAGAAACTGTAGTGCGCCCGCGGCTATATCGCTTCCACGCTCGCAAATTTATCAAGTGTTATATTAGCACAGCACGACCACTTATTCTTAATGTCTTATTATTCGGCGATCGTCATACATATTTTTCTATATGCAAATTCTAATCTTTATTGTGCATATTTTTTTCATTTAATTTGTCAGACGTATATTTTTGCGATAGATTCCTTTTATTTAATACAAACCGAGAAAAAAAATGATATAATATGGTCAGATGTAAATATACTTCAATTGGTTAAATATTAAATATATTATAATTAGTTTTAAAAAAATCTGATAACATATGTAATTTTATATGATCATATATAATAAATAATAATATTCGAAATTTGGCGCGATATGATCTTAACTTTATGTAATCATATTCGGCTAAATTTGTTTTCATATATATTTTATATATAATCAAATCTAGCCGAATATGATTATATAAGATAAGATCATATCATATTTAATTATATATGATTTTACATAATTGCATAAGTCATTTTTTTCAGAAATATAAAAAATGAAGAAAAAATTTATGATCGTTGAAAATTCAAACAGTATTAAAGTTATATTGTTGTTATGTAATCGTGCATCGACCAATGGATTGTAGTTTGCCTGATTTTTGAAGAAAATTAATTTGTGTTACAATTTAGCAATGTCATGATCGCGCGAGTGTTGTTTTTACTTCATGGACGATTGAAACTCAGCTGGACGATTACACGCTTCATGGTGGTATTCTGTCGAAGCATGTAAGCAGTATTGGCTCGACAGAGACCGTAGGTTACGGAAAGATCCTCAGGGCTAATGATCCATCACCTCCTGATTCTAAAGTCCGAAGTGGCTACTTAACGACTTTACAACTGCTTACCATCCGGGAACGCCCACGTGCCATAGGTAAACCCCTTCGACGCGCTTGCGAATTGATCATCCGGTCTATTAATAGAGCGGGAGCTACCTGCGATCTTCCGGAATGAGAAATACAGTCCTACCAGTTTTCGAGAAAAGAACGCCTAAAAATCGGCGGCTTCCGTTCGCCGAATCGAGTGATTAAACGTTTTTAACGTTTTTATACGCATTATAAAATCAGATATTTTTGATAGTTTGCAAGAAATCTGAAAGAACTGCCTTTCAAATTAAATTGTATTAAATTAATATGATAGATATTATCTAATTATCTGAAATTAATAAAAAATTGATCAGGTCGAAGGTTTCAAGATATAACCGCGTGAAGACTAAGTATCTGATGAAAACTTGATGTCATTTTGTTAGATAATTGGTATAAAGAATCGTAATGATATTATGCTTTTGTAATGAGTTACTATTTATAAAATGTTTCATTTTGTCATTATCTATGATACATATACACAATTTATAACAATTATTTATACTGTATATTTAATGAAATATATATAACTTCAAGCATTTTTCAAATATTTAAACAGTTCTTATATGATTATAAATTATTGAAAGGGGAGAATGTTTAGTGAACATTATATTTTCTCAAGACTCATTTAACATCGTCGGATTCCATGCGGCGGTAGGAATGC
>NW_021848337.1:765254-782589 GCF_003651465.1 Formica exsecta
AGAGAGTAGCGAGGCGGAGAAGAAAAAGACAGTGACGTAGTACCCGCGTTCGTAGGAATCTCGTGTCATCTACCAGGTTCTTCTCTCCTCCTACCTCTGAATCATCATCCTTTGTCTTTTTCCAGAATCCTTCGTACCTGTCGGTAACCAACCGCAAATCGCCGATCTTTCGACTTTTATAAAAGCGAAGGTAGCACATTTAACGAAATGTATTCTTTTCTCATTAATTGAATGAAAGTCATTAAAGTCGAGACCACTATGATGTAGGATACATTCGCATTATCTCATAATTATGAAAATTCATAAACCATTGTAGTTAATATTGTTATAAAAATGCAAATTACTGTAATTTTAGTAGAGATATCGCGGTGCTTTAATTGTTTTTTTCTCCGCCATTCTTTACCCGTGACTTGGATGGATTAAGATCGAGAAACATTAATAAGTATTCATTGCTAAAATTCTCTACATTAATTTGCTTTTGTTCCTGATCATGAAACTACGTTTATATTTACTTAATTAGACTTTCTTTTGCGAAAAAGAATGAGGCAATGTAATTCTCTTTTATTGTGTTCTTTGTTAGACTGTACGTTATCTCTTATTTTATTTTATTTTCGAATTTTATTCTTTCTATCTTCCTTTGAATAATCCCGATTCACTTCAATTTTGTAATAATATCGAATGCGAATTAATTGATTTAAGTCAACGAGATGCTAATATTTATATACTAATATCTTATGCTATTAGTTTCAATTATACATACATATATATATATATATTATCAAACAAATATATTGTATCTTAAAAGATACGTGTACAATAAAAAATAAAATTAAGTTTACTTTGTATAAAATTCAATCAAATTATAAATTTATAAAATTTTTCGATTATTGCACTATTCTTTAGTATTACTAACTGTTCTGTACTGTCGAGTCAAAAGTTTAAGAGGATTGGAAAACAAGCTGCGAAAACTCGCACGAGTAATGAAAGTTGAAATGGATTATGTAAGAATATTAGAGAAATATAATTCGAAATGTATTACGCGCAAGAAATTCTATCAAAGGTTAAACTGCGCGGAATGACGTTTTGCATTATTCATCAAGCTGACCAAGATTCTTTTCTGTCTTGTCCGCAGGATGGTGCGCTTCCTGATGTTCGCCATAATTGTACGACGGTGGACGGGGTCGATACGGCCGTAAACCCGATCAGCTGGAAGGAGATTCGAAGCTGGTAAGTACGAATGACACCTGCTTATTGTGCTTATTCATTCAGGATGCGGCTATCCAACCGTGTACAATGTGACTTAATGGAGAACCCATAAAGACCTTTAACTACAAAATCTATCATCGCGTACAGTGTAACTATAGTACCACTGCGATTTATCAGCGATGTGACTTATTCCCCTAGCGATACATCTCTGCGTAGCATGTTCATAGCATGTTCGGTACTCGTTTATCGAGCTGTTGCACTTGCATACAAGCGCTTGTTACAAGCGTATTTCAATTGAAATCGTGTTATAACGTAATGATATAATAGTATTTTAAAACTTCAGAAATCTGCGCGCTTTCTGATACAATCTCATCAAATGGATTCTCATAGAATCTATAATTTGACTTCGCGTCTTACATTTCTCTTTCCTCAATTTTATTTTTATTTTAAACAAAAAAGATCGACATTTATCTGTTGAAGTGTTAAAGTTATCTTATTCCGTTCTATGAAGTTATTAGATAGGAAAAATTGAATGGTAAAAAAATTTGTCATTCAGGCGCAGAGGAGAGAGATAGAGAGAGTTATATCTTATTTCTGTACACCTTCGGGTGCTGATATGCTATCGAAATGATTTATACTTTGCACGATTGCTTTTGCGAGTGATCGATCGAATCGTACGCGGTAGGTACGTTGCTTGACAATACAGTACGTGCGATTGTGCTTCAGGCGGCTAACGCGAAAAATAGAATTTACGTAGAATCGCGCACGTGGCAGTGCAAATGAGCGGAGAGAAAAATACTCGTCACATACTTGATGTTCGGGCTAAGTACATATTCGGACACACGCGGACAATCACGAACGCCGGGACACGATTTTACAATAAGTCAATCCATTTTCAAGCTGCGTAAGAGCCTGACAAAAAAGAAAGACCCAAGCTGGATATAGTTATTGCGAGTGTACACGTGAACAGGTCGATCCGGTCGAGTGAGATCAAACGAGAATGCAGAACAAAGAATAAAAAGAGAGAGAAGAGAAGAATGAACGCGAGAGGCAGGGGGGTTTGCGATGGCGACAGGAAAGAGGGGCGGGGGGGGGGGAAGCAGAAACGTAGTACATATATATGATGGCATCAAGAGCGATAAAGATGTGAGGGAGAGGAAGAGAGTAGCAGAGACATAGAAAGAGAGAAAGAGGTGAGAATGTCATACAATAATCGAACCCATTCGTAGCACAATGTTTACAAAAGAGCGATATCTAATCGGCGAAATGCTCGTCGAAAAGTAAACCGAGAACAGGGTGGAGCACAACGTGTCGTCTCCCTTCGTCGTTCACGGCCGTTTTCGTCCATCCGTCTCGCGCTCGCGAGCGCGCGAACGGGTTATGCGCGCCGGAGAGCCTCTCCTGACGGCAATACCTGCCGCGCGCGGTGAACAGCACACTTCGCTCGGTGGTATCTATATATAATATATATACGTATATATATACATATATGTACGCGACTTTGTATATCAGTGTACATGTGCACGCATACTTGACGAGATGCACGCGCGCGCGCGCGCGTACGCACACTCGCGCCGGCCAGCACGTATTGGCGTATATACCACCGTCGAGTATTGTATAATGCAGCCATTGATAGCCGTCCTCTCTTTCACGCACGCGATATGCTGCAGTCGCTGCAACCCGTGTCCGGTGACAGCCTCCAGTGTCCAGTCTCCCTGCCGGTGAGTGTCCACAAGATTTATTTTCCCAGGCGATATATACGGGGTGGCGTGGCGAAAAACAGACGCGCTCTCCCACCGCGGAAGCGGAAAATCCGGCTCGCGACCCAACTTCTTCGCGTACAATCGTAAAGATCAAGCGAGAATAATGATTTGTCGCGCGTTGTAGTTTTCAGGACGCGACGAAGAGTGCAATCTAAGCGGAAGTACTATTTAGTGAGGTGTGACTTTGTTGGGTTGGGGATATTCTGCGTTTTCATTGTGTATCGAACATTCAGTTTCTTATCTGTCATCAGGAATGGAACCGACTGGGTACGTAGAAATTATAGTTTGACTATGTGCTTATTAGCAAAAAACAAGCTGCACAAAAGTAAATATTAATTTTGCATATATTATTATCATTAAGCTTTTTTGAGTTTAGAATTTATAGAAAAAGTTTGTTTAAAATCTGATTTAACATATAATGATGAAATAAAATTAAAAATGTTTGATAAATTAAACTTCAAAAAACAGACGGATCAATAAAAAAAAGTGTTGGTTTTTAATTATTTTCAAGCAAATTTTCCAATATATATTTAATTTTGTACTTAATGATACAGTTATTTAATGAGAGTAAATCATTTGCTATGAACGATATATCCTCAATCAAAATAGTATCCATTGCAAAAAATCCATCAACTACTGCGATAATGAGCAGATATTTTATACATTACACGAAACGTGTTTTTACTTTACAATTCGCTTTCCAATCCAGCAATCTATGTTACTACTGTACACGATGAAACGGAAGCGAGTTATCGTGAGCTTATGCAATGTTCAAGTTCCGTCGTTGCTCGCGTAAGATTGACTTCAGGCAAGAAATGTAGCGAGAACAAAACTCCTCGGCCGCGATCGCGACTTTCGCCATTAATCGCGCGTATGTCGGGGGTATCGTCGTTATTTTCTCGATCGCGATCTCGCCGTCTCCCCGGTCATCGTTTCGCTTTCCAGACACTGTCTTTCTCGGGGCCCCGTGGTACTTAACGAGCAGATCACTTTCAGCTACGGCGCTACATAAGCACGATCAATTTACAAGCGCAGCGAACTGCCTCGATGTCAGGCGTGGAAGATTGCAATCGTCATGTGGCGACCGGTTCGGCGAAAGAATCATTCCGACGATCTTTTGTAAGGAGATGACGAGCGACGAGTTACGATTTGACGAGGAAACATTGAAAACGATTGGGAACAATCGGGACACCCGTTGGATCGTCGATCGCTCTGCCGTTCGAAATTGCGTAAACGGAATTGAATTACCGTCCATTGCGAGAGAACGTGAAATTCGCGTGCACGGTTCGATTTATTGGACGATCGCTGATGGATAGCCACCGAACGGTTGTCATTTTGCGGACAACTAAAAAAATTGTCGACGAGATCTTCATTCGACCGCGCGTGGTAGACGATTTTATCGTATTTTAATCGACCGCGTTCGTTACGTTTTTTTTTTTCTTTGCAAGTCGAAAAATATTCCGTTTCGCAATATTTACGAATGTTATAAAATATCAAAATTACTTTTGTTTTTCTAAATCGCAGAAATTTTTATGTACGATGATGTAACGCGAATTCACGGATTTCTCTCATCGGTTTCCATTTCCGAATACGGATATCGCATCCGGCGATATTGACATGCCGCTACCAATGGCGGAATGCTAAGTAAATAACGCGCAGCTACGAGTATCGTACTGGCTACGCCAGTATCATCGTTCCATCTAGCAATTGTCAATAAACTTGTATCAGCGTATCTTCCAAGACGATGATAAAATGTTATACGATTTAGCTCGAGATTTTTGACGGTGGAAAAGAGCGCTGTTTACACAATGATGATTACGCGATTACGCTCATCGCGAATGCTCGATGCGAATCATCGATGCGCTTCCACTAATTTCGTTCCTCCGTTTCTTCGACAAGAAAAGCGGGTCGAAGCGCGGAGCGCGTTAAATTGAGAGTAATTTGGGCGCGACAGCATCACAAAGACAAGTTATCTCAGTATACTCATATAAACCTTAGCGAAAAATGATATTTTCCCCGGCATTTGTTGGTCGTAACTTTGATGCTCCTTCTACGCGATTATTAAAGTCGCTTCGCGTGAAAAGAGAAATCGGGGAAAAGAGAGGCGTAGGAATAATCCACATTCATCTATCTTATTTGTGTCTTTGAAAAAGAAAAGAAGTGTACCGGAGAAATGTGACAAAATGCGCTGCTATACATATTTGCGAAACGCGGAATGCACTGACACGGCGGGTGAGATCTTTATTGCAAAATTTTTATTTCCTCGGACAAAAAGGTATCACGTCATTTGCGTGCTCAGAAATGCGGGTAACAGCCACCGTCGCCAGAGTTATTAACGATAACTCAAATTTTTGGCAACGACAAGTGCTTTAAGAATATCGGGCCTCGATGACACATAATACATGCTCATATATTTGAATCTCGATTATCTGCAGATAGCGAGTTAAAATAACAACGAATTGAAAATATGCGAAGAACGCATTACGATCATGTGTCGCGGATAAAACTACAGAGGCGAGCGGGGCGGGGAAGAGAAGAAGAAAAAAAAGTTAAGACGCGCTTTTGTCGGTACGTCATTATGACATCCGGTCACCGCATGGTCGTTAAAATGACACAAATGGTGTTTCAAAAATATCAAAACATATATTTGATTAAAAATAACATCGCTTTGTCGCTATTGTTGCGATATCTATTTTTTGCACTCATTACGGTCGAAAATTTATTTCTTATTATCGTGCTACTGTTGCATATAAAAACATTCTCATTGTAGCTTAATAAAACAAAGATGTTAATTACAAATAATAGAATCATAATATTATTAAATAATATCCGCATATTTATTTACAATTTGCATATTATAATTTATATTTATTGTTTTTATATTGAAACAATTTCAAATGCATATATTTGCACGGTTATAATGAAAGAAACTACAAGGAGCATCTTCTTGGTAGTCTCTTCGACGAATAACACCAAGCTGTTTAGAATACCTCGCCCAGGATTAACACACTCTCGTGAGATTATGCAGATCCTGGGAAGCTTGTCTATTTAATTCTCGATTTATGCGGAACTCGCTGGCCGTTGAACGTGTACCCCATAGTGGCTGTTGTCGACTTTAATCGAGGTCTGTGTGTGTGCGTGGAACAGCCGATCGTGAATCTGCCGTTGATGCCGAGAAAGCCCGGCCTCTTTGACAAAAAAAAAAGTAGGCAAGCATAATCGTAAAGTGCGAATGTTATTCTCCGGGCGATGAGCGAGGCCGCGAAAGAAAGAGCGAAGGAGCAATATTTTTTTCGGCGCGTATAATGGAACGCCATGGAATAAGAATTCCACGTCTCTCGCAGTCGCGACAAAGATCTCGGGGGATATTCGAACCGGAGTTCGAAACTGACGTAGGTACCGTTACTGTTTGAATTACGACGAGTCGCAAAGCAGCAATTTGTATCGCGTAATTAATCGAATAAATTTCGCTATCATTCATATCCACCCAAGAATCGACGTAAGAATTTATTTCGTGTCATCATCGGCAGTTGGATAATATTTCTCGTGTTCTCTTGCCACAGTATTTTGCACATCGGAATCATTTCATCATTTCTTCGTTGTACTTGTCTGATAAATTCGAGGGAAAGCTAAAGATCGGGGCACCCCTCGACCGGTATTCGAGCGTGGCGCCGTGGATTCCATCGAGCACGTCAATTGCGAATGATCGACGAACTAAAGACGACGAAACAGGGACGAGCTCGGTCGCCCGAATTGCACAAGCGGATTATACGTTTTCCTTCGTAATAAAACATGGGAGGTCTCAAAGGGAAAATAATGTCTCCCTGATTACTCGCCTCGATTCAACCCGCTACTCTCCTCTCCCTTCCCGACGCCTCTTTCGCGCTGTTTCTCTTTGCAGGGATATAACTTCCCGGTCCTTTCTGTGCCTGGGACTTTGTTGAAATGGGGATTAAAACGATGTTTGCGCGGAAGCCAAAAGCATTACCGACTTTATCTTTCGAATTGCACCGTATTACTTTTCCTTTTATCTCGCGGCGCTTCTGTAATATTTGTTTTCTTAATTTTAGTCGAACGATGAAGGAAGATATTCTCCGCTATATGATTACATTTGAAAGAATTAAAATACGGAGTCAGTTTTTCCGTTAATCTGCAACACAAGTCAAGTTACAAAACGAGATTATTTTTAACGTAAAAATATATTCATTATATAATTAAATCCTAGAGAGTGCATTTTTTTTATTCAAATATTTTGTTCAGTTTGTTAATTGATTTTTATCAAATATCTTATCGTGCATAAATTTTAAATACATTAAATATATCACGGCTATCACATATATCACGGCTTAAATGGATGTAGCACATTAAATAAATTGATTTCATGTAATAGCAAGTTTTTGCAAAATCTTTTATTTTTTATCTGCACGTTTCCTTATTTATACATTGATGACAATAATATTATAATTACTTAGATTTTGAGTATAAGGACTCGAACGTTGGCCTGTCATTCGGTAATCACAAATCGGTTGCATGACAATACAAAATTATACTTTTTAGAAATCGGATTCAAAGAGAGAGACATAGCAATCTATAAAATTTTATACATCAATTCGATTAACATAACTAATCACGTTTATACATGCTCTCTACGATTTGTGAGATAGAGATCTGTCTCTCCATTTTTTGTAACACACATATTTCACTATAAACTAATATTCGTTAAAAATACATTATTCATGCTAATTATGCAACAATGATTATAAAAAATGTAGGCGATTTATTACCCTATTAATGCTGAAACTGCTAAATATATGTGTATAAAATAATAAAAATATGTGACATTTTTATCTTTAAAAACGCGCAATTTCTTAATGTATGTATCACTTAATAAATATGACTGATGTGAGAGTGTACGTGATTGCTAAAAGAGATTGGATTAATAACGACTGGCACACATAATTAATAACTATAATGCTAATTAACTAATCATGAAAGACAATATGCGTACATACAAGGCATATTCTCTTTTTTTATGCAATGTTCAATTGTCATTTTTGAATGAATAAAAATTGCAATATCGAATTCGTATCATATTTCGCGAAATATATACGCAACATTCGAGCTTCATGTTCTCGTGCCTCAAATATTCAGCAGAACGAGCTGCGAAAACAAAACTATTGGTCCCTAATCCAGTGAAAGCCACGAGTAAAAAAGAGAAAAGACGCAAGCCCAAGAACCAAACGGTCGGTCGAGGTGGGTAGACGTCGCGGCGAAAGCTTGTCCATAATGTATAGAGCCCGCGCGAACATAAAATTCTCCAATTGCAAAATTGATGCGGCTTATGTTACCCTATCTGTCTCTCTTTCTCTCCCTCTCCCTCTATCTCGGTGTCGTTGTACCCTCCTCGCCGGTAGTCGCTTCCGCGCGACCCCGCGACAGCATCGCGTCTACGACGATGCCACGGGTCTCGCGGGTCCCTTACTCGTTTTACTGTAAAGCAACTCCTCATATTGTACAGGGACGCGTAATTCATTTTTTACCGGACTCGGCTCAATTATTTATAAATTGCTGCTCCCTCGGGGAGAGGATGGGGCCGACCTGTCGTCCCCTCTCGATGCGGCGCGTCGCGGCGCCCGCGCTTCTCTTTCTCTCTGATAGCAACCACACCACTGCGACGCGGAATAAAAAAGAAAAAGTGAGAGCTTTGGAGCCCCGTATACAACCGGCCGGTAGCTGCCAGACACTTGGAGCGATCGCGCGAGAGATGTAATTTGTAGTTTGGCATGCTTTATTTCATCAAATGTGTGCTGTCAGGAGGCGCGAGTTTTCATTTTTAATTCGATTTCACTTTTCGATCATAATTACCTGCTTCATATAATTGTCACGATATGAGATAAAATTGCGGAAGCAGGTTACTTTAAATTGGTCCAAAATAATCGTCTTATATATTATTGAAAACTACATTGGATATGTAAATTTTTCATATAAAGTTGTTAAAAAGTAATTTGGGGAAACTTGTAAACAGATTTCTATTTTAATAGGTGTCAAATTCTAAACGCAACAATAATTTATTGAAAATATATATCAGCATTCCAATATTTACATAAAATCTCCTTGATTGAGACAATTCGTAATCAGATATATTTAAACATTCGTCAGGAAAGAAGAGATCTTTGCACGTAAGAATTCGCTGAAGCGCGGAGTGGACGATAGGTCAATTAGACGCGGAGGTCACGTATGACCTCGCGCAGCACGCGCTCACGATCGTAACTTCATAATTCACGATCTCCTTAATGATGCGCCGCTCTACATAAATTTACATATAATTGCAGGCTTTTTCGCGAACCTGGCAATTTCAAACTCAGGCGCATTAAGGCACACGCACGCGACGCGTTTGTTTAACGGTAACACCCCCGCACTCACGAAACAGGCTCTCAAATCTCGACATTATCATACGTTAGTTCATAGCGGTCAGGTGACCGTAACTCATACTTGTTATATGTATAGCGGAACTCATTCGTTGTGTGCGTTTATCTAATGTATTATTAAATATTTCTAAAATAATTATATAAAAATTATAACTATAAATAAATAGAAGCATATCAATAATCTTCTTTTTTTATCTTTGAATGACGTTGTCTTAAGAGAAATTATCTTTAAATTATTATTATTTTTTATTTTATATATTAATTGCAATTAGAGCAAAAGATTATCAAGAAATAATCACGAGTTTCAAAAAATATGATTCTTGTTACAAATATGTAATAATTAAATTTTTGATATGAGACTGTAAAAATGTACAAAAATATTTGAAATGCATATATCATAGCGAAATGTATTATTTCAGAGTCCAAAAATAAATTAATGAATTATACGACGGTAATTTCGGGACTTATTATTCTCGCCGCGTTCATAGGCAGCATCGCATCGAACGTTCAAAGAGCATCGTTCTTGGTTTGATGCCCAGAACATCATTATAGGGACACCGTATGCTTTGACTGTTCCCTAGAGAACACAATCTCCCTTTTTGCGTCTCCGTGTTCCATCATCCGTCCTGGTTTCCTCTCCCTTTTAACGGGTGCGCGAATGCGATTCGTTGTTTACAAAATCGACTAGAGGACTTGGAGAGTTTTCTTTTTAAAGGGACCATATGTTTTTTAATTAGTCCTCTTCCGCGCTTGGCTTCCTTCTCTATTCAAGTGAATCGCAAGAAGCATGACAAACTTATGGTTACTAAAACTCCTGAGAACGTATTTTAGCAAACAATACTAGCTAAATATCAATCAAAATATATGAAAATTTTTATAAATATTTTTTTTTCCAATTATTAAATTATTTAAAAATACTAGATTGATATAAATTCATGAATACGTGAGTTTGATAACATCCCAACGACGGTAACACAATATAGAGACATACAATTGATCGGGCACATAATTGTTTAACTATCAATTAAACATTTTATCTTGCAATTATAAGTCACAAGTGTTGCGATAACTGACAACGTATTTCTTAATAAACAGCGACAAAACGATCTGTATGTGTGTTTTCCATTGAGCTGAATGTGCACCGATGTGTACGTAAATCCCATTTTTGTTAAATTATTCTATTGAAATTATATCAAGAAAGAAAGTATTCATTCGGCAATTGACGTCGATACAATTGGTTACATAATCAGACAATATGCCAAGCGTGTAAATATTTATCATGCAGATGTTTAGATAACGATTGTGTTTTTACATTAAATAGGGATAATCGATAAGAAAAGAACATGTCCTTGTAGATACTAAAAGTCTTTCTGAATAGGAAGACATTATTGGAATAACGATCCGTAATTATATTTTGAGTAAAACATTAAAACGTAAGACGTTCGATTTTTACAAAAGAGAGATCATCTGCACATTCATTTAAGAATTCGTCAATAAAATGTAACAGCGACGCGCAAAATCTTCCGACGCGAATCCATCGTAAAAGCCATTGTGCGAGAGATGCACACAAAGCATACAGTGCAAAATGTAACGTGTCATTAGAAAGCGCGAGGTCGTAGCTGCCGGGAGAAATCACCGGGACATCGCGGCTCTTTCCTTGCAATTCGTTAAAAATCATCAGACGAACGTACGTACTTTGCCGAGAGCGACAAAGTCGGTCGACGTCCGCCGAGGAGCGGCCTTATCCTTCGCCAATAACACAATGCTGTACTCTCACGAGAGCGCGCATCACGAGACGACAAGGAGGACAACCGCGGACGCTCATCGCGCGCGAGCGCGATCAGGGGCTACCCTTCAAACAACCTTGATATTAACCAGTTGTGGAGGGCCCATTGTCGGCTTCGGACTATGGACATTGTGCTCTTTGAGCGTCCCACAAAGAGGCAACGGGCTCGCACGCTCGGTGTGCGTGCGGTATTCAGTCAACGCGCTATCTCTGGTCCTGGGGCCCTCGTGTGAGCACGCAATACGTACACACAGACACACACACACACACACATACACATACGCGCGCGCGCACTGAGTGCCGTTAGATTGCTGCTAAAAGCGCGGTGCCCGCGAGGCATTATCCATTGTGAGCGTGGCGCATCTCGAAAACATAACGTCGGTATCAACAGCCGACCACCGGTGGCAGGAGCGAGACACGAATGGAGAGAAGAGGTGATTGTGATAAATTCATCGATACTGACATCGCTCCGCGTGGGTGAATCGAGAGAAATTAAATTGATATTTTTTCAATAAACTTTTCGTAAAATTATGAGGGATACTTCTTAAGACAGAAATTGATCGAAAATGTGATAAAACATTTAATACGATAATTTTATTTTATTTTTATACAATTGACATTTTCCAAAAATATATATATGCTACATTCTATACAAATATTCGTATACATTGTGTCAAACGGACAAACATAGACACGGTTATCAGTCTTCAAAGACGTGAGCAATTCACTAATCGTTGAAGGAAGACGTCACAATGGATTCGCCGTTTAAGGCGCGAAGAATTCCCGACGGTGGAGATTAATTGGTCGCGAGAGGTGCGCACGACGACGAGCAGCCCAAATTCGACGATATAGCGGAACGTTGGATCTCTCTTGCGTGTATAATCGCACACGTGCATCTCCGGAGGTTTATCGAAGAGGGTGGAGGAGAGACGATATCACACATCGGCTGTGTACGGTCGCACGAAGCTCGTCTTAAGGCCCTAAGCTCCTTGTCGGAGGACGCGACTACGCATGCGTGCCAAGGACTAACGCACCGGCGGCGGCACAATGCCGCCGCGATGAATGTGGGCATTAAACGATTACAGTCAGGGATTTGTATGAACAAATGGATGACAATGGCGTACGCGAATGGCCGCGCGGGCACGGAGCGGCCGGCGACGAGAACCGGCCTCTTGTTCCGCTCCTTCCTCTTTCGAGATTCAATGAGAGGCTAATTGGAGGTTGCATCGTGTATTGGCGTTGGCTGCAAGCGAGCTCACGGTAGCGCTCCTTGTATCTCTTATATACGCGCATATTATTCTCTGCCTGACCGTCCGCGCCATTACGCAAATTGCGCTCATCGATAAACGCGCTCCTATTATTTTAATCTTCGTTGTTTAGCGTATATTGATGCGAGATGGATACAGATATCTGATACATAGTTACCTGATATGTCTTGTGCACCGTCATTGCACGTGCTGCATATAAAATATCTTTCCAGACATTATCACCTACATTTTCTCACGAAGAAAATATTGCGAAATTGGCAGAATTCCGAAAGAATTGGTCGCGTGATAAGTGAAAAGATATAGCGTTCTTACGGATTATTTCATATGTAATTTATCATATGTAATATCAAAAACGCTCGTGTCTATCAATAGACGGCAGCGCGCCACTTACTCCCCGCGTCGTGGAAATCATATCGGTTCCATAAATCACTGGCTAAAAGGGATCTCGAGAAATCGCCTCGCGATTGGAGAAGCCTTATTGGTCCACAATAAGGCGTGACGCATATCGGTGAACATTCTCGACCAGATGTCTTGCAGAAGGTCTTTTTCGGCCGATAAACAAAACCCACGCCGAAATATACGGTATATCGAGAGATGCGATGTCGTCGAGTTGATACAATCGAATTTCCGCGTAATGTACTTTTCTCGTCACATTCATTTTCCCGAATCGCGCGCGAGTAAATGGATAACAATAGATCTAAACCGCAAACGCGCAAGAGAAGAATCAGGGCCCAGGACCCGAAGAAAGAGCTGTACTTTTCTTCATTTTCCCGAATCGCGCGCGAGTAAATGGATAACAATAGATCTAAACCGCAAACGCGCAAGAGAAGAATCAGGGCCCAAGGGCCCAGAATTAAATCTGTTTGGCTACATTTTTGTGTACGTTCCATATTTTTTTTATCTTCTTCAGTTTACAATCGTCGCGTTATCCTCTTCATCAAATCAAATCAAAAAAATCTGAAATACATTATTATTTTTATAATATATCAATAATAATGTTCTCCGTGAAATTCGTACCGAAGAAAAATAACATTTGCACTGGTAACTACCATATCAACATTCTCTCACGTACTTGATCACAAGAAAGCGATGTATTAATTTTACGTAATGGACTAGCTGCGTATGAACCGATGCATTTGTATCAAGGAGGCCGGGAGTAATTTATAAATGGTCATCTCTCGGAACCCCAAAGCCACGCGCACGGCTTGGAGAGAAAGAGGCGATAGAAGGATGGGAGCGCGGGGTGAAAGGGCGAGGAAGCGAAGGAGAGAATCGTCGGGGGATACAGAGAGCGAGCTAGGCAGAGAAAGGGCGTAAAGGCCACGGAAAAGGGGCAGAGGAAGGGAGACCGAGACCATGAAACGAAAAGAGAGAGGAAGGGAGAGAATGGTAAAGAGGGAGAGGAGAGAGGAGGGAGACGGGAATGAGACAGAGAGAGAGAAAGAGAGACGGAGACAGGCAGAAAGATAAGTCTTTGATGTCTAGCGGAGATATGATGATAATCATGATGAAGGCTTCCGCTTGCACGCTACAGTGGAATCCGCGCCTGCTACCTCCTCCCCGCCATAAGCCGTCGTGTGCGCGCGCGTGGTTTCAGGTCAGGTATCTTGTGTTCTCGCAATCAATATAACGGACGTACCTCGAGACGTTGATATACTCGCGGGTGACCTTACGTTAGCGCGTTACGCCCAAACGGGATTCCAGATATGCAATGGGTCCGCCGTGCAGGTGTACGAACGGGTTTCGCCGTTGGCGGCAGCGGCGCACATACACCGCCTTTTAATAAGAGGCGGTAGCGCGAAATGAGCGCCAATTAGCATTATGTTTCATGCATAACATCGGAGAATTATACGCTTGGTGCGCAAAGACAAATAGTGCTGAGTCGCGAGATTAATCATTAGTAGCTGACATAATGTATAATATAGGGAAATTATAACAGGTATGTAGATGCATTATAGCGCACAAACAACCGAGCGATGAGATTTCAAATCGTAAGTTACCAATAATTATCCATATTTTAATTTCATTGCTGTGATCGAACAAAAACTTGCCGAAAGAATTTTCAGGAAAAGCATACATATATATATATATTAAAAATTGACATAATGATAAAAAGTTTCCTAATCATTTGCTATATACGCGGTTAAGCCTTTCCCTTAAATTTGGGAAAAAGATTGTGGAAACGGCAAAACACACTTTGATAAATACCAGCCTGTCCAGCGAAGAAAACACAACGGGAAGTAGATACGTACAATGAAGACGATGACTCGCGTCGCGGGTATGCGCGCGCGTATACAAGAAGTGCGTCCTGCTTTCACGACAATCCAATGCAGGCGCGAGAAAGTAGTCGGTCCATCCGCCTTTATACATACCAATCGAATAGAAAGCTAGATAAGCTTTATAGTCGATCGAAATCGTAAAACGGCCGGACGGTAGAGTTTTAACGAGATATACCGCATCTCGTGACGGTCGCGAGAGACAGCTCGTGCCTCGCTACGTGCGAGATACGCTCCCTGGATGATCGGTGGAATTGCAGCCCCCTATGCCGTTCCGGCAATTCCGTGAGAACGACGTGGCACCTTTTAAACGTGCCGAGTCGAGTCCGCGACTAATAATAGACCGCATCGTAAAGTCTCGAGAATTTCAAGTATCGCGTAATCTGAGTAGAAACAAGCAAATTGGTTCGCGGCGAATAAATTCTTTCATTTTATCAACGAACAGTGGACCGCGAAACGGACATTTTCATCAAATCAGTGCCACGTGCTTGGCCATTTGCATATGTATGGCCGATATATATTCTCCGATTGAATATTGCTTGCTTTCTCGTACATGATTATTCGGTTTGCTCACGACGGTTTCTCTGATATAAAGATTGGTATATATGTTCCAGCGATAGCCTTATTCGTGCAATCGCGCGCCAAAAAAATCGTGTATTGCGAGAATATTGTACAACGAATACAATCGGTCATATAACAGATATGCGTTTGTATCACAAAAGCGTACCTGGTAAAATAATTTAATGGCAAATTTTTTGGCAAAATTGCTAGTCAATTTTTTTTTTAAATTTTTTATCAAAATCGCATAAAACGTATACGCGTGTTAATTATATAAATTATTTTTAAAAAAAAAGTATATTCTCGTTGTATCGATAGTACGCGGCTTAAAAATGAATTCTTTCCCGTCACATTGCATCGAGAAACGAATTTACTTTTAAGCCATCCGACATATTCTCCGATGCACGTGACCCCGGCTGCTCTCCGGAGGGTTTTACCCACGAAATTTTATACCGTAAACCAGAAGAACGACTCCGACAGGGATAGGCGCACGTGCGCCGGACATCGTTACTAAAACATTAGGTGGCGCCGATAAATGGCCGCAATAATCCTGCGGTTCGACTCGCACGCCGATTGTAGAGTAAAAAGCGACGGAGACTCTTGGCGGAGAGACTCTACCCCGCCGACATAAATGATCGCCCTTCTTTCTTGGCCGCGTCTCTATACTCCACGGGCCGATAAATACAGGTTCGCCATAGGGCGGAGGCGAGGCTTGGCCCACGAATTATAGGCGTTTTAAAAATATTGTTCCATCACTTATTCAAGCGCTCGGCTAAGGTATCGCTTTCCAATAGTATCCTTCGATCACAATTTCCCACCGGCTGTATTATTGAAGCTTACCCCAAAAAGTCGAGCAGTCTAGGTGCTATGCGGCGGATCGTCTACTTTGTAGGAATAGGTCGAGCGGATAAAAGGATGATGTACGATTATGGCAGCCCGCGAGAGAAGCTGCTTTCTATTTTGGAACATTTTAGCGTCGATCTCCGTAAATCGAATGTCGCGTTTACGTTTCCTTTGAAATATTATAATGACATATAGTATGAATTTTGTATCGTTTGTACGCACAATTAAATATTATTTATTTAGGCATCATTTTTAAGATTGAAATTAGAATCTGTTCTGAATGCTGTTTAAGATCGCTGATGCAAGTGGATTTAATTGCGATTTCAAACCGACTATTGGGAAACGCGTATCGATTACGTCTCTATGGTATTTTGTGAGAGACGCGATTTGATCCTTATTGCATCTGTATTCATCGTGTTTCTAAATGTGCTGCGGATTATACACTTGTAATCTGTCACAAAACCGAAAGTTTCGATGATTTCATTAAAACTTTAGGATTCTCTGAAATATACAACAGTCACATATATCGTCGTGTACGTGGGATTTTCAATGTTCGGAGTTTCTCGATGAAAATTCCAATAAAAAAACAATGTTTATATAAAAGACCTTAGCTGTTATAGAAAATATTTATAATAAGAAGATTTACTATCTTAAAATATTAAACTAATTATTTGATTATACTGTGTCATAAATTATATATTTGAAGAAGCACAACAATATTACTAAATAGAGTTCATTAAATTTGCTCTATATATGTTTTTTATTATATCAAATTTAATATCCACATTATAAGCACATTTTACACATATATAATATATAACTATCTAAAGAAGAAAATAACATTTTTCTATACATTTCATATCTTCTCACCTTAATAAAGCGAGTCTCACAATCTAAGAGAGAGACAAAGGATTATCTCTCTCGGAATATCGGGCGATATAATTTATTTATTTTTTTTCTTTGCGCAAAGAGAGAACAAGAGAAGGAGACAAAAGATGAGGTCTACATTTGTGTTCACGGAAACTGCCGTACCACGTTACGCTATCCCCTCGCCAATACGCGTCGATTATAGGCTCCGTCCCTCCGTTCTCGACCGAGCCGGGCCGTTCCAGGCGTTAATGAGGACAGGCGGTCGGCCCCGGGGCATTACGCATACATTAGGAACCGCCGATCAACGGCCGAGAGATGCGATCGGCGGGATCGCGAC
>NW_021848337.1:787447-787739 GCF_003651465.1 Formica exsecta
TCGGCGGTGCCGGCCGGTCGGTTGATCCAGCAGCTACCATCTATCATGCAGCTGTTGCTTCCATTGTGTTGTTAGTCTTACGTTACGCGTCGCGACGAGAGAAGTCAAAAAGAGAGAGAGACTCTCTCCTCGCGAGCGAAGGAGCCAGCAGAGCCGGCGAGTGTGCAACATGTGTTCGTCCCGCGCCCTCCTCCCTTCTCTTCCCCTCCGCCTCTGTTTCTACTTCTCTAGATCTCCCTCTTTTTTTTTTTTTTTTTTTTTTTTTTTTTTTTTTTTTTTTTTTTTTTTTTTT
>NW_021848337.1:787793-787950 GCF_003651465.1 Formica exsecta
TCGAACAATGGATTAAATCTGTTCTTTTTGGCTACATTTTTGTGTACGTTCCATATTTCCATATTTTTCTTCAGTTTACAATCGTCGCGTTATCCTCTTCATTAAATCAATTGACAAAAATCTGAAATACATTATTATTTTTATAATTTTATAATAT
>NW_021848337.1:791694-796123 GCF_003651465.1 Formica exsecta
TGTTGCGTTATAATATTATTCTTCCGACCTAACTGAGAAGACATTGAGAACTGTGGTGAGGAAGGTACAGTCACGCGAGTCGAACAATGGATTAAATCTGTTCTTTTTGGCTACATTTTTGTGTACGTTCCATATTTTTTTTATCTTCTTCAGTTTACAATCGTCGCGTTATCCTCTTCATTAAATCAATTGACAAAAATCTGAAATACATTATTATTTTTATAATATATCAATAATAATGTTCTCCGTGAAATTCGTACCGAAGAAAAATAACATTTGCACTGGTAACTACCATATCAACATTCTCTCACGTACTTGATCACAAGAAAGCGATGTATTAATTTTACGTAATGGACTAGCTGCGTATGAACCGATGCATTTGTATCAAGGAGGCCGGGAGTAATTTATAAATGGTCATCTCTCGGAACCCCAAAGCCACGCGCACGGCTTGGAGAGAAAGAGGCGATAGAAGGATGGGAGCGCGGGGTGAAAGGGCGAGGAAGCGAAGGAGAGAATCGTCGGGGGATACAGAGAGCGAGCTAGGCAGAGAAAGGGCGTAAAGGCCACGGAAAAGGGGCAGAGGAAGGGAGACCGAGACCATGAAACGAAAAGAGAGAGGAAGGGAGAGAATGGTAAAGAGGGAGAGGAGAGAGGAGGGAGACGGGAATGAGACAGAGAGAGAGAAAGAGAGACGGAGACAGGCAGAAAGATAAGTCTTTGATGTCTAGCGGAGATATGATGATAATCATGATGAAGGCTTCCGCTTGCACGCTACAGTGGAATCCGCGCCTGCTACCTCCTCCCCGCCATAAGCCGTCGTGTGCGCGCGCGTGGTTTCAGGTCAGGTATCTTGTGTTCTCGCAATCAATATAACGGACGTACCTCGAGACGTTGATATACTCGCGGGTGACCTTACGTTAGCGCGTTACGCCCAAACGGGATTCCAGATATGCAATGGGTCCGCCGTGCAGGTGTACGAACGGGTTTCGCCGTTGGCGGCAGCGGCGCACATACACCGCCTTTTAATAAGAGGCGGTAGCGCGAAATGAGCGCCAATTAGCATTATGTTTCATGCATAACATCGGAGAATTATACGCTCGGTGCGCAAAGACAAATAGTGCTGAGTCGCGAGATTAATCATTAGTAGCTGACATAATGTATAATATAGGGAAATTATAACAGGTATGTAGATGCATTATAGCGCACAAACAACCGAGCGATGAGATTTCAAATCGTAAGTTACCAATAATTATCCATATTTTAATTTCATTGCTGTGATCGAACAAAAACTTGCCGAAAGAATTTTCAGGAAAAGCATACATATATATATATATTAAAAATTGACATAATGATAAAAAGTTTCCTAATCATTTGCTATATACGCGGTTAAGCCTTTCCCTTAAATTTGGGAAAAAGATTGTGGAAACGGCAAAACACACTTTGATAAATACCAGCCTGTCCAGCGAAGAAAACACAACGGGAAGTAGATACGTACAATGAAGACGATGACTCGCGTCGCGGGTATGCGCGCGCGTATACAAGAAGTGCGTCCTGCTTTCACGACAATCCAATGCGGGCGCGAGAAAGTAGTCGGTCCATCCGCCTTTATACATACCAATCGAATAGAAAGCTAGATAAGCTTTATAGTCGATCGAAATCGTAAAACGGCCGGACGGTAGAGTTTTAACGAGATATACCGCATCTCGTGACGGTCGCGAGAGACAGCTCGTGCCTCGCTACGTGCGAGATACGCTCCCTGGATGATCGGTGGAATTGCAGCCCCCTATGCCGTTCCGGCAATTCCGTGAGAACGACGTGGCACCTTTTAAACGTGCCGAGTCGAGTCCGCGACTAATAATAGACCGCATCGTAAAGTCTCGAGAATTTCAAGTATCGCGTAATCTGAGTAGAAACAAGCAAATGGCCGGACGGTAGAGTTTTAACGAGATATACCGCATCTCGTGACGGTCGCGAGAGACAGCCGTGCCTCACTACGTGCGAGATACGCTCCCTGGATGATCCGTGGAATTGCAGCCCCCTATGCCGTTCCGGCGATTCCGTGAGAACGACGTGGCCACCTTTTAAACGTGCCGAGTCGAGTCCGCGACTAATAATAGACCGCATCGTAAAGTCTCGAGAATTTCAAGTATCGCGTAATCTGAGTAGAAACAAGCAAATTGGTTCGCGGCGAATAAATTCTTTCATTTTATCAACGAACAGTGGACCGCGAAACGGACATTTTCATCAAATCAGTGCCACGTGCTTGGCCATTTGCATATGTATGGCCGATATATATTCTCCGATTGAATATTGCTTGCTTTCTCGTACATGATTATTCGGTTTGCTCACGACGGTTTCTCTGATATAAAGATTGGTATATATGTTCCAGCGATAGCCTTATTCGTGCAATCGCGCGCCAAAAAAATCGTGTATTGCGAGAATATTGTACAACGAATACAATCGGTCATATAACAGATATGCGTTTGTATCACAAAAGCGTACCTGGTAAAATAATTTAATGGCAAATTTTTTGGCAAAATTGCTAGTCAATTTTTTTTTTAAATTTTTTATCAAAATCGCATAAAACGTATACGCGTGTTAATTATATAAATTATTTTTAAAAAAAAAGTATATTCTCGTTGTATCGATAGTACGCGGCTTAAAAATGAATTCTTTCCCGTCACATTGCATCGAGAAACGAATTTACTTTTAAGCCATCCGACATATTCTCCGATGCACGTGACCCCGGCTGCTCTCCGGAGGGTTTTACCCACGAAATTTTATACCGTAAACCAGAAGAACGACTCCGACAGGGATAGGCGCACGTGCGCCGGACATCGTTACTAAAACATTAGGTGGCGCCGATAAATGGCCGCAATAATCCTGCGGTTCGACTCGCACGCCGATTGTAGAGTAAAAAGCGACGGAGACTCTTGGCGGAGAGACTCTACCCCGCCGACATAAATGATCGCCCTTCTTTCTTGGCCGCGTCTCTATACTCCACGGGCCGATAAATACAGGTTCGCCATAGGGCGGAGGCGAGGCTTGGCCCACGAATTATAGGCGTTTTAAAAATATTGTTCCATCACTTATTCAAGCGCTCGGCTAAGGTATCGCTTTCCAATAGTATCCTTCGATCACAATTTCCCACCGGCTGTATTATTGAAGCTTACCCCAAAAAGTCGAGCAGTCTAGGTGCTATGCGGCGGATCGTCTACTTTGTAGGAATAGGTCGAGCGGATAAAAGGATGATGTACGATTATGGCAGCCCGCGAGAGAAGCTGCTTTCTATTTTGGAACATTTTAGCGTCGATCTCCGTAAATCGAATGTCGCGTTTACGTTTCCTTTGAAATATTATAATGACATATAGTATGAATTTTGTATCGTTTGTACGCACAATTAAATATTATTTATTTAGGCATCATTTTTAAGATTGAAATTAGAATCTGTTCTGAATGCTGTTTAAGATCGCTGATGCAAGTGGATTTAATTGCGATTTCAAACCGACTATTGGGAAACGCGTATCGATTACGTCTCTATGGTATTTTGTGAGAGACGCGATTTGATCCTTATTGCATCTGTATTCATCGTGTTTCTAAATGTGCTGCGGATTATACACTTGTAATCTGTCACAAAACCGAAAGTTTCGATGATTTCATTAAAACTTTAGGATTCTCTGAAATATACAACAGTCACATATATCGTCGTGTACGTGGGATTTTCAATGTTCGGAGTTTCTCGATGAAAATTCCAATAAAAAAACAATGTTTATATAAAAGACCTTAGCTGTTATAGAAAATATTTATAATAAGAAGATTTACTATCTTAAAATATTAAACTAATTATTTGATTATACTGTGTCATAAATTATATATTTGAAGAAGCACAACAATATTACTAAATAGAGTTCATTAAATTTGCTCTATATATGTTTTTTATTATATCAAATTTAATATCCACATTATAAGCACATTTTACACATATATAATATATAACTATCTAAAGAAGAAAATAACATTTTTCTATACATTTCATATCTTCTCACCTTAATAAAGCGAGTCTCACAATCTAAGAGAGAGACAAAGGATTATCTCTCTCGGAATATCGGGCGATATAATTTATTTATTTTTTTTCTTTGCGCAAAGAGAGAACAAGAGAAGGAGACAAAAGATGAGGTCTACATTTGTGTTCACGGAAACTGCCGTACCACGTTACGCTATCCCCTCGCCAATACGCGTCGATTATAGGCTCCGTCCCTCCGTTCTCGACCGAGCCGGGCCGTTCCAGGCGTTAATGAGGACAGGCGGTCGGCCCCGGGGCATTACGCATACATTAGGAACCGCCGATCAACGGCCGAGAGATGCGATCGGCGGGATCGCGACTGCATTCCGCGGGCGTAACGTTAACCGGCGTGCGGCGTCAAGAGCG
>NW_021848337.1:796451-813612 GCF_003651465.1 Formica exsecta
GGTTGTAAGAGCCGATGGCGTCGACGGCAGAAGCCGCCGGGAATGGGAACGAGAAGCTCAAGAGGCGGCGCTTTCAATTATTCTCGCCGAACAATCTCACCGCTTGTTTCCTTCGGCGATTACATCTCCGAGTATTTATTCGCCTCCCCGTCCCCCCTCCTCCCCGCGCGCGCGCGGCTTCCATCGTTCCGCCGTATCTATCCGCTCACTATCCCTTCGCTGCTCTCGTTCCCGCGTTATGCCCTTGCTCGCTGTTCCTGGCTCGAAGTCTCGGTGATCTTTCCGTAAAACAACGATGGTCGATCAGGCTTGTTGAGTTTACCGCAAAACTTCTCGAACTTCGCGGAATGTGAATGCATCGCTGTGCAAACAAATACATAAATTATTCGAAGAGAGTAAGTGCATTCAGTTGCAGCTCTGTATTTACAGATGACAAACTTACATATTTAAGAAAGAGTATGCGAGAAAGCGAAATTACCTTATTAAAAACGAAATAAAAATAATGTATGTATATGCGAAAATTTATTGAGAAAAATAATAGAGCGGGAGCGTAAGTATTTTTTGGTCATGGTATATGATAGATCCATTATGAAGCAATCATTACAAATGTAATTGTGCCATTAGATAACTTGTGGAATTCGAGTTTAGAATTTATCTCGGTCAATTTGGTGATTTACATGTGTTGGTTTTAGATTTAAATCATCTGGCCTAATCGTGCAAGTAATTTCTGTAATAATAGCGTTCGCTGGTTTATGTATTCGCGCGCAAAAATTACGAGATCATATCCAACGATTTATGGCATTTGGTAAGAATATAATATGAGTTGTAAGAGCATGCATCTCGCATATTAGAGACGATTAAAAATACGACGCGTTCGAGTAGCAAGCAGGATCTTATAGTCATTAGCTTGCAACAAAAGCGGGGAGAAATTGTGAGTCCCGGTTTCCAATGCAATCATTGCTCTTTAAAGCAACCCATTAAGGAATTGTTCTCCATTCTCCTGTCTGCCTCGCTCGCATCACGAACCATTGGACTCGCCCGAAGATCCGAAACTGTGATTACACGCTCACGAATTATCGAGAGTTAATTGTAATCTTAATTAAGGTCTATACAACGTGACTGTCGGATACGCTGCTCGATAATTTCTCTCAAGGGATAAATAAATATATAAGGGCGGGATACTTTAATGTATTACGAACTACTACCTCTGTTATCTTTTCGATTCTTTATAATTAAACTTGTGTTACAAAACATATTTAACGAATATATCGATTTTTATAATCTTTTACACTCTTTGTTATAGATATGTAATAATTAAAGTAATAAAAGAAATCCTAAACTAAATTTTAATGCAACAGTGTTAGTCTTAGTTTATTTATTACGTGTATAACAAGGGCATTCATAATATTTCGAACTAAAAAAACAACTACCGGAAATACGTGTTGTCAACTCTACCATTATCTCTGAAAGCAAAACATCGTTCTTAGGGCGCAACTGCTTTACATTAAGCTCGAAGGTATAATCGAACAGCCTCGTGGCTCAAATGCCTGTTATGTCTATCTATCCTTGAGTTTTCTTCGCGAGCACGTATGGCTCACACATGTTTAAATTATTATTGTCTGAAATATATGCGTGTATATATAGGTACAAAAGCGGCCGTTTGAAACGCTGTTCATGGTTTAGAATTCATTATCTTCCTTTATAGCGAGATAATATGTATATCTCACAATCTTACCAGGGGAATCCATTAAAATGATATAACAATAAATTTGGCGCATGCAAATTTGGATCAATGTCATAAAAAATCACGGGTACATTAATAAATAGTAATATATTCTCGATTATTTTGTCAAATGCAATTGCGATTTTATACGCTGTTGATAATCTTATCTTGAATAAAATTATGCTGCGCAGAGCTTGATGTATTGTGTGATACATAACTTATGAGAATCGCCACAAACGATAATTGTAAAACTCGTTGTCTAGATTTATTATCTAAATTCTAAATATCTTCGAATGGTAGTATTATGTCATATATTCGTCATGCGCACAATTAATACATACAACATGTCTGTTAATTTCGAATTTCTCGTATATCATGAATTCGAACGTCGGTCGATGCTTCTTCGAAACGATGGCCCTGACCTAGCTCAATCCGCGACTCACTCTGGTTTCTAATTTCGAGCCGGTCACATCCTTTGCCTGAAATAGCACACGTGTGTGCGAGGGCTACTGGAAGATTCCGGAAGGTGTCATCGTTTGGTACGGAGCAACGATAATTAAGGGCAAGTGTAGGGGTCGCGATTCGTCGGTAACGTCGCGTGGCAGTCGAAATTTTTCGTCCCTCATACTTATATACGACACGAATATCCGCTGCCGTGCCGGATGCTGCGAATCACTATGTGTACGATGGACGCTATGTGAGTGCATTTATTATGTTAGCAGCGCGGGACTGGTGCGCGTGCGCTTATGCCATCTCGGAGACGGATGCACCGGCGCGCTCGCAATTGCTCACTCGTACGCGCGCAACATACTCCTACACCCGCGGCTCGTATATCATGCGTATCGTACAGCATTGCGCTGAAAGCTAAATTTACATTGTTAAATTGTGCCACCGCTTCCGTCAAGCTTCGCGCGACTTGCCACTTATTTGTATACTTGGTCGCCGAAGTTACAGATGCGTCCTCAGTCTCGCTATTTATCTCGCGCTCCTCTTCTCATAATGTTGTTATGCGCTATTAAATTTATTTCGCGTCGCGCGAGCGGCGGAGAAATTCAGTGAAAATGAAACAAAATTGTTTAAATTGCTTCCATCAATCGCGTGATCGCGGATATTAATAATCTTGAGCTCGTCTCTTTATTATATTCAATACATAATATTATATTAAGTCCGGATTTTCTTAAACTGTTCAAAAATTATTCATATCTCGTAATTATATGCCTGTGCCCTAACGGAATATGAAATCAAGTCATTAGTTACGAGTGGATAAACTCGTAACGTACACTTATGAGATTGCTATTCCATCATTATCACAATTTAAATATTTCTACACTCGATTACTCGAATGTCGGTAACACCTTCAATCCTTCTTCAATTTTCATTAATAGCGCGTAATTTCTGCGTGCGAATTTTTAGCAGCACTATCTGATTCGTGATATTAAAATGTTGCCGGCGTAAAAGCCGATGCATCGTTTTACCGTTATCGATCACTGTATGCGTATGTAAAGACCGCTAAGTGTCTCGATTGCATCGCGTCGATTTTCCAATTATCTACGCGCGCGTTCCACATTACGCTTATCGAACAACGGTATACGCGGCAGCAATGAGGAAATGTCTTCGCAGCGTCAAGCACTACTATTACCGTACGCTGTGCGCGCGCTTCTAAATAATGATTTCCGTCAGTACGACCTTGGACATGAAAGAAAGTATTGATGCTATAACGAAACGGAAAAAGCACAACGCCGTTGTGACGTTGTGACTTCTCTTTCTAGTCTCCTTGTTCGTGCAAGCTCTCACTTGCGAGACGACATAGGCGAATAGTGGATAAATCAAACCGTTGACAGTACCTAATGATTGGACAGAGTTATTGACAATGAAAACGCTGTTAATCGGATGCCGCACTTTCACGAGAGTAAGATTTTACGAGGCCATTTAAAATGGACTGATTAAAAAATGTTTTATTAAAATATTTTATTTGTAACTGTAATTGTATTATTGCTAAGAATTGTGTAATGATATAATTCGCATGGATCTCTAGTATAACAAATTCTTTCTAACTAGTCAATAATGATAGTGATGCAAATTTGAGATACAAAGACTAAATCTTAATTCATAAGCCAAAAACCTGTTCCTCAAGGGAAAGAAAAAGAAATATTGCATTAAGTTCTCTTATACATTTTTTTTTTTAATTAAAAAGTTTTATATTAGAAAGATAATTATATAAAGAATATCAATATCAATCCATGAAATTATACGTTAATCAATCCAAAATTAAATAACAGTCTTATCGTTACGTAACTTTGTTTGCATGCGCGCGAGAGGATTCGCGGTAAATGAAATCACTCCAAAAATAGCGATTGGCAGAGAATCAGGTACACCGCTGCTAACGAGATGGACGAAAGCGATTCTGTTACACCGGCGCGCTTTCACGATATAATTTTCTAAGTGAAACGTATTCAAACGATACGCACACACAAAAATCAGCGCTAGCACGACAGCGTATATTTTTCTTTCGAGATGCTTGACCTTACGGAGAAACGGAGACAGAGAGAAAGATCTTCGTCGTATAACCGAGCGCTGGAGCTTCCATGCATAGTTAACAGCGCGCAATAGGAGATTCTCTGTCTCCCGAAGCAGATCTCTAAACGATAGTCGTGATTTTCATAGCTACGAGTGCGTCATAGCGTTAGGAAGATGAAAAGAAAGATATTGTAATGGCCGCTTGGTGGCTGCGAACAGCCTATGCGAGAGAGAGAGAGGAAAGAAATGGAACAAAGAAACTGGGAGAGAATGTCTTGTCGTCGAGAATGGCAGCGCGCGTGAAGTAAAGGGAGATACGGAGAGACATGGACGAACCGCGCGCGAATACTCGAAGGTGCGAGATATAATACCCCATCTCTCTTGCGCGCGTGAGCGGTGCTTTAACGAGCGATCGTCAAATTAAATTAAACGACACGCGAATCGTTAAGGGAAAACGACGGTCGCAGCGCTGACCGCGACGGATATACGCGCTGATCCGCCGCGGGCGGCCGATGACGTTTCCTCGTCGTCTCTGCGTTCACGGATGCTGCGAGATACTGATGTGTCATTGCTGCTGTCCGTTGCCGCGCGACCGATGACTCGCGTATATCTGACGCGCGAAATAAATCGTGTCGCTTTCGCGAATGCCGCTACGCCTTGAATAAGTCAATTACATCGACAATTCGCGAGAAAATAAAACAAGCGTTGCATCTTAACGGTCTGAAGCGAAATCTTTGTTTGTAAATTCTGTAAACCGAGTTATATCACAAGTCAGCTCGAAACCTAAACTATTACGCGATCATAATTTACTACAATTTTTTGTCATAAAGAGAACAATTTTTCAAGATTACGTGTTAACGATCGTTGTATGTCATCGGCAATGAGTTATTTTTACTGTTTCTGAAAAACTATTATAATTTGTATCTCCGTTGATGAGCGATTAATAATTCCGCGACGCGAATAAAAAAAAATTGCGAGTATAAAAAACGCACGTATTTTAATTCGATAATGCTATGAGGAGACAGTCTATGACAAGTACACGAACACAGAAGCGTTGTGCGATTTATACGTGCTTGCATACTCACATGCGGGATGTTTTGCGGCGGCAATTAATAGTAGATTAGCGGCTCGTGCATGGTGTGCAAAGAGGAAGACGATGGGAGGGTGAGCGTGGATCAAGCGTATTGGGAACGCGCACGGTAGGGGATGGGAAACAGAGTCCGGGGAAAGGTCGAAAAGGGGGTTGCCGAAGAGCCATGGGACTAACTCGAGGAGAGCGAATCTTGGGGATGGGGATGGGGCGGATTGGGGGAGGGATGAGATTACACACGCCGCCTCGGGGATTACCACACTCTGATTCTCCGATAAGAATGTCAAAATAAGCTGCCTCTCGCCGCGCCACGTGTAATCTCTCTTCCCGCCCGTTTCTCCCCCGTCGTTCCATTCGCTCGGTGAACGCTTACGAGCCGCGTAATTACGTTGTAACGAGCCCGGTCGTTCTCTCTACGACGAGCTCTGATCCGTCGAAACGGCCGTCCTCGCTACGGCCAAGCTGTGAACCGTCGTCACGATTCGTCTCACCATCGGCGATGACTCAAATCATTTTATACAAGTCGCGGGCAGTGCGTACCGGTTCAATGTGTGGACACACATATATATAAAATACATTCGTATATCAATTTCAGATGCAAGTATATTTACGCGTCGCAAAAACTAAATTAATTTCTTCGAGAATGAGATATGTATGCAGATTTATTTTATTCAGAAAACGTACGTTTTCTTATAATGTAGAGTGAAACTTATAAAGATTTTTTTATTCTTGCACACATTACTTGTGATTTAATGTTTAATTCCAATTTATTATAGATTTAACGTACAAATAATAATGTATTTGTCTTTTCGCAATACAACGAAATCGGCTCTGAGGAAGCTAAAAGCATAAATTACGCTTAACGCACACGCGCGCTCGTTTGTACGCACTGTCGTGTAAATTAGCCGGCTGACACGAAGGCAACGCACGCCATCGGAATTCTAAGTATCTTCCGAATACCAAGAGATCTCTTCAGGGCACGGATATATCGCCGGACAATCCGGAGAGCGTTTGACCATGCGTACGGGCCGGCGAGAGCGTAACGCATAAATTACGGCTTCGGATCTTCACACTAGCGAGGACGTGCTACTTTTCACGGGGTTCCGTCTAACGGTCGCGCGAACAATCCGGACGCGAATAAAAGTGAGGAAGAATGGGATCGGTCTGAAGGATTAGCCGCCTTTCAGGCCGACGTTGAAGAAGTACCGCGTCTTCGCCATGCGAGGATTAATTCACGACTCTTTCGTGCCGCGAAAGAGAGAAAATCTCAAATGGCGAGCGTCACGGTTAGCCCGTTTACCGTATCCATATCCGTACCAACTCTCACACCACGTTAACACACTTGATTCTATTGCGTATCGTTATCCAATAAATACAAAAAATTATTAAATATGAATTTTTCTCTTATTGTTAGTAGATTCCGAAATAAATTGCATTCGCGGGAACTTAAATTTCATAGATTAAAATCTTACGAAATGTAAATGTTACAGGTATCTCTCGTTTTCTGATTTAGATGGCTTATTATACACATAATAAAAAAAAAAAAAAACTCATTGACATGCGAGAAATCCTGCGGGATCGAGTATTACCTATCGACCGCGATGAATAGTTATAATATCGCGAACGTGTGTGCACATACTTTATGGATGCACACACGATCTTCAGCCTCACTCGCCGGGGGCTTTTCGTAAGGAAACGATACAATAGTCGGGGAATGACGATTATTCAAGTCGGGGTGGATTATGAGACGTTTATTGAGGCTAGCTTCTGTCCCCCCAGCGGATAGAAAGGTGGAAAGGGGAAGAGGGGGAGCCGTCTTTTTGCGCGCGTATGCGCCGACGCAGTATCCGAGTGCGGGGAGGATGTTGACACTGGCAGATCTGCTCGTGGATTAAAGCTTTGTGTCGTACAAAGCACCGCCACAATGCCCTGTCATTGTATACGCGACCTCATATACTTCCGCCGATGCGACACTCTGCAGGGATGTAATAACTCGGTCGATTCCCCATTAAGGTTTCAGGCGCACTCGAAAGACATGAGTGCATCTATGTAGTTGGAGAAGAGAAAGAGAGACGGATCTCAGTTCGATCGCTTTCCCGCTCCCCTTCGCCAACTAGTCGCTTCAAAGCGCGTAGGAGTTTCGAACTAGAACCAAGCTAATTTCGCGAATGTCTTACCGTATCGAATATCTTAGTTGCGCCAAATACGCATTCGCTCGTCCTCGGATATTAACTGAAAGACACACGCAAATTTCTCCGTTTTCGATCATTACACAGAACTTACACGGCTTCTAACAAATATTTTACGAGCCGCAAAAGTCTGATTAAGTTGCATTGTCACGCGTTCGGAAAAACACGCGTCATAAGCAATACATACTTCCACATTGCTTTTAAAAAACGATGAAATATATCATTAGTGATATTCTAGTAAAGAACGATGACCGATGCTCGGCTGCAATAGTTATGAGAATAAAGTTCTGCTGTTTACATACGAGTATATATAATGCCCGTATCTTTAGCATGATTGGAATTATAAAGTAGAGCATCTCTCGATTCCGGTAGATAAGTAGAGGAGGAGTGTAAGACTTTCTATGACGAGAGACAAAGTAATACCTCATTTCAACAGAGACGTATAACATCCCGAGTTTACGAGTTTTCTGCGCGCAGTGTGTCCATCTTAATCTCAATCTACGTGAAATCCAACGATCTCCGTCCTTCACTTAAATTGCGTTAGTGTAACCCCTCTACGAAGCGAAGACAGTTTACGTCGACCGTGTTGACCGCTGCTCACCCTCACGACGGGGTGATCTCCGTGTTTCTGTGTTTTTAGTATTTCCCGAAATGAAGTTGCGAAAAGTGAGATGGTCGGACTATCGCGGTAACGCTACGGCGATGGTTGCGCCCGTTGGCGGTAGATAGGTAGGTAGCTAGGTAATATCTTCGTAAGCTCCGTCTTTTATGACAGGACTGGAGCGCCTCTCAAGGATATTGGTAATCTTCGGGCTGGCTGTAGTAATATCGGCGCCGCAGTGATCTCTCGCCCCGAAGACCCCCAACCACGTGACCCCCTCCCCTCCGTCGTCGCCTCTTTCACCACGTTCAACCCTACCCCCCTTCTCTCCCTTTATTTCCCTTCCTTCCTCTGACTCTGCGCGCTGGTACAAGTCCACCAACCATCCTTTCCGTATAAGAGCCAAGACTTCGAAGAACCGACTCTATACCTGCCTCTCTCTTTCTGCTCTGAAATCGTCTCTTGCAGTTCCTGCTCTCTTTTTTTTTGCCTCTCTCCCTCCCCCTCCTTCTATCTATCTAACTCTCTCTATTTCTTACTCTCTTTCTTCGCAAGGGCGGATGTATTGACGCGGCTTTGCAGCCACATTCCGAGATAAGAACGTACAACATATACTCATTTCTTTTCCGTTCGCCGATTTTGCTTTCTTATTTTCTTGTCTTCGATTTTCTTGTCTTCTCGTCACGTAACATAATCGATATCTATGATGTCTATCTTGCCGAAATTTTGCTCGTATTTCGAGCAATTATGATGTTAGTTTTATCGCAAAATGGATTTTATAATTGTATTATGTAATTAAATTTCCAGGCGCATATACATATACATTGCTCGATTTATCGCCCGATTTTAGATCGCAGATATAAGTTTATTAATATATGATATACGTTATAAATAAATACTTCAAAATTTATTTCGATTTATGAAACATCACTCATGTCACTATTTGTGGACACCTATTTGCGGTCAGATCAAAAATAATGTGTATATTATTACGTAATATATTCTTAAATAATCATTTAAATTTATAAGAGCACATCTTTTGATACAAATTCGTCACGCGATCGTCGCGAGGAATATATCCGTATTGAAGTGGACACGCGAATACGGTTGCGGGGAATTATTTCTAGCGCTTTCTAATCTTAAGCGTCGCATAATATCGCGCCACTCCGTGAAACGTATACAAATGCGCTTAGCAATTCATTCTAGCGACGTTATTGCAGACAAGAGTTATGGTTCAGACATAACGAGCCGTCGATCGGTTCGTTACGTGGCCAGCGCTCGGGCAAGCCGAAGATAATTGGATAGCGTTCGATGAATTGCTCGTGCAACAATGGGACAGCAGCAAGATAAATCGCACTTCGGTACTCGTGTTATCTACGACGACACAGAGGTGAGCCGCTTCAGCGATTATCTCGATTCATTTTGTCCACATATCCGATATTCTTTTATATATAATTCTTTTTGTATATATGCGCATACTCGTACAGTATATAATGCGCGAACACGTTATATTTGCAAATTCTATAGAATATTTAAAAACTACCAAATATCGCCTTTCATATAGCGTATTGAAAACAATGGATGCACTGAAATATGGAATCAATGTTCCCGTCAAAAGACAGCTTAGCTTTATATGGTGCGAAAAATCTATTATAATTTACACGCTCGTTAGTTGCACTGTATTGAGATATGTTTAATGAATAAACTTGGCGATAAGTTAGTCACTCGTGAAAAATATTTGTGCATTTGCTGTGAGGACAAGAATTTCGCAATAAAGGGATTTATTATTCTGAAAACTAACGCGATCTAAATATTTATATAATTATGACCATAGATCTCTCGAGAACGTTTATTCTCATTAATAAGTTTGCCGTCCGTCGACTTGTCACAGTTGTTATTTTAAATCTCCGCAGACTTAGAATTCCACAAAAGTCTTTTCGTCAGTATTCTCCCTCGGAACGGGCAGAAGCCGCGACGCATAATTATAAAAAGTAACGCCGTCGCAATATTGCCTCTTGGACAATTGTTGAAGACTAATTAGAATAACCATTTTATAATACGACACATATAATGATCTCATTCATTCCGTTTGACGCTGACGAAAGTCGTACGAGCCCATGATCTTTTTTTTTTTTCTTTTAATCCTGTGTCCGGCTTTTATCTGTGACCGTACATCCCCTTCTCGTCGTATCTGGTGCGCGAGCACCGGGTATATAAGCCGGAACGACCTGGCTCCAGTATTGCCCGCGAGAGATTAACGCGCGAGTAAAATAAAGGCCATTGAAATCCCCGCAGCTCTACGAACAAAAATAGCCGCCAATGAGAAAGGGAACCTTACAGTTCCTCTTTTCAGGGCTTTCATAAAAATTTCTGAAAACTAATTTTCCTCTTACATACCAGGCGCCAGGCGGAGTAAAGCGCAGGCGGCGAGAGCGCGCTATATAAGGAACGCGGCCTTCGTCTCGGTTCTCTCACCCCTCGCTCACCCTTCGACGTTCGCCACCTCTGGTGTGCTTTCTCTCTCTCTCTCTCTCTCTCTCTCTCTTTCTCTCTTTTTCTCTGCTATGTTCTCTGCGGTTATGTCGGTACATCTCTCTCCTTCAATACCTCTCCTGATATCCACTTCCACCACCGTCGTCGTCGTCGTCATCTCTATAGCCTTACCTCCCCAGTTCTCTGTTCGCGCTACAGCACTTTTATACGAGGTGCTAATCTTCCAGACAAGCCCCCGCCACCCACGCCACTTCCATCTCTCCGTTCTTGCGATCTTTTTCTCTCGTTCTCTTTTCGCCGGTCTTACAAGCAGAGAGAGAGAGAGGAGAGAGAAAGAGAGAGATCTCTCGCCACTCTTCTCGTCGAAGTCAGTGCCGGGATTATAATATAATATCGCGCTTTTGCGAGGGGTGAACGTCGTCGCATCTCAGCCTCGTTGCATTTCAACGTCAACGTACGACTGTATCAATAATCTCTCGATAATATCTGTCAGTTTTTTCTTCCTCGTACGAGGGTTATTATCATCTTCATTTACACAATTTGTCACGATGAAGAGTAAATATACGAAGTCTTGCCACAAGTTGTATGATATATCCGTTGCAACTATAAATACTTAAAAAAATGGTATATATTATTAGCATATGTAATCCGCTCTATGTGTATGTATGCAAAACAAATAACAATTCAACATCAATTTCTCAGTATGTATTATATCTAAAATATTATTTAATATTCTTAAGAATATCGCAGATTCATTTTTAAAAACTATTTGACTTTTCTGCAAAAATTTTTAGGTGTACAATATTCTTCCATCATGATATTTAACTCTAACAATAAAATAAAAATTACGAGAGAAAGATCTTTCTGCAAGATATGAATAATTAAAATGATCAAAGAGAAAATAATTCAGAAAATTGCTATATATGTATATATATATATATAAAGAATCAAAAGAATTTAAGACTAATTTTTTTTTTAAATAAGTGCAGATGATAATGTATATGTTGTATATGTAAATATATACAGTAGAAAACGGCGTTACCGCTTCTAAAGGAACGAAAGGCATTGCCATTTGAAATAAGTTGCTCGATAAAAATTTCATTTCCTCGTCGCTCGGGGAAATTCGTGTCGCTCCGAGAGCGTGACGCTATTTCGTCGTTCATTATCGCCCGGGTCGCATAACTCGCGACTGTACCAGTCCCATGGGAAACCGGCGGACGCGCGGGGAACAATGTGGCCGTCTTCTGAATTATTCCCTTTGATTGCTCGCTTTCGTCCCGCTTCGTTCGATCCGATCTGACTCGTCGCGACCCCGCGATAAAGAGTTTTCGTGGCCCCGACGCTCGTGGTAACTCGACTCCCGTCGAACCTTGATGCACGGATCGCGGGGGTTGACACCGATTACACTCCCATCTCCCTTTCCCTCTCTACCATCGTTCGAGGTGAAGGGTATAGTGGGGAAAGCCGGGGATCGGATAGCCGGACGGACAGATGGACGGATGGATGGATGGATGGCACGGCAATCAAACTCCCGTTAATACGGCTAAGTGGAAACGAACCTCCGCTGCGTACGCCGGCGCATGCTCGTATATATCTGTTTACTCGTTCCCGCCGTGGAAAATTCATCAACCGGCCGATTGTCGATGGTACCGCGACGCGAAGTCACGCTCGACGTCTATATAATCGTAACGGAAATACAAGACGGTGGTTTTTAATAATCGACCATTCTTCCTTTTCTAATTAGAATCAATTTCTAAATTTACAATTATAATTAGCGATACTTAAATGTTTTATACAGAATATTTGTTAACTATAATTATGAATATATAGTAAAAGGAGACGCGGAGAAACATTATAAATACAGAATTAGATTTGATCCAAAGAGTGCTCTACGTGCGTTAAATTTACACATGCAGACCGGAACCGTCAATCGCGACGGCAGGCCACTCTGTCATACGGGCCACAAAAAGACCTTTATTGGCTGACACTGAACGTACCTATTATATTAGATACGCGCGCGCGTGATCCATCTCTCGAGGACAGCTCAACAATAGCTCAACAATAGCTCGATAAGGCTCTAACATTCGAACGGATGACGTTCGCTTATACGGGGTGAATTGATAGAGACCAAGGATGCAAACGCGGCGCAGTAGCATTATTTGTATCTTGCAGATTTTCATTGATTCTCTGTCTCATTCTCTCTCTCTCTCTTTCTCTCTCTTTTGGCAGATCGCGACGTCGCGATGCGAAAACCTTAAGCCGAGGGGAGGGAACTGATTGAGGAGCGTCCGTCAGATAAGCGCGTAATAAATACGAGCTTCGTGAGTAAGCTGAAAACGCCGCGGGTGAGTCAGCCTTTCGTCAAGTTGCCGAGATTTAACACGTTATCTACCGCAGATTGTTCTTTTCTCTCTTGTGCCTCGCGATAATAAGCAAGCAAACTTCTTTTATATACGTTCAGCGTAAAATAATTTAGATTATTTGACATCATTATCTCTCGGAAAAGAGCGTATTTCAATTTCGCTTGAGACAAAAGCAAAGATTGAATCATTCTCTCTTTCTCGCGAGAAAAAAATACGATAAAAGGCGAGAATTCGGTCTGTAAATTTGACGCGACGGCGTCGGGGCGTCTGAATCGGACCGGAGATGTCGGTTCGCCTCGCGGTGAAAGCGTTTATACGATATTTATTGAATGTTGTTGCCATAGGCGTTCTGACAGTTCGTGAATGGGGAATGAACTGAACGGCGCGAAGGGAGATAAAGGCATGCGGAGGAGAGGAGGAGAAGTGACGAGAGAACGGGGAATAGGGGAAGCCGGGAGCGAGAGAGCAAGTGAAAGCATACGGTCCGGGCATAGCGCGAATAGGCGAATCAATCATCCCGCGACTCATTAGCCACGCTGGTATACTTTTCCCTCTTCTTCCCGTGCCCCTTGCTCTCACTCTGTCCCTCGTTCGCTCCGTTCCGCAGCCTCATCTCGCCTTCTTGCGCCAAGAGAGTTCCGCTGTTTCTCTCGAGAGGATTTCTCTCTCATCGCAACCGTTACGAGAAGACGCTCTCCGTTCGCATTATGTGAAACCTCTATCACGCTCACAATGCGTGCCAACTTTTAAATCTCCTGCGTGTCAGGTAACAAAAAATTACTAAATGAACGGGGAATTATGGCAAAACATCTTCGTATCCTGGAGTATCCAATTATTTTTATCGATCGCCATTTTTCAATTTTGTTGTCTTTAAAAAAGAATACGATTAGCTTTGTTTGATTAATTACTGTACACGCACATATATATTTGCATATTTTTGCGAACAAAGGCGTTATTCTGCTTTTGTTATCATGTTTAGCGCAATAGAGATCGAAATAAAAGAACGAAAAATTGTGAAAAGAAAAGCCTCGAACAACGCTTGATGCGCAGAATCTTTGCATCAGGCGAGCCCGCTGATCGTTGGTTTAATAAAACGTTAATTAAGGAGAAAAGACCGTGCGCGTGAAAGTAGAGACCTTCGCTTCTCGCAATTAATACTACGGTACATCCACCACTGACCGCGGCGTGGTTCGGCAACCATTTGCCTTCCGCGAGATGAAACGAGTCCTGGCAAATACACACACATACTTACGTAGGTGATTACACCTGCGTTACATAACGCGTTAAGTTTGGCCCGTTATTCCGCGGCGATTTGATCGAGCGAACCGTTTATCGCAAAACCGGTAATTTGCCCTTCTCCCCCCCCCCCCCCCCCTTCTCACCTTTATCATCTCGCCCCCTTCTTTGTCCGCCTCTCTCGTTCTCTTCTCGCGATCGGTTTCTAGAAATCGTGCATAACGAACCGATTCCGACATTTTGTTCCTACCGGTGCATATCTTTTTTGTCGTTTTATCAACATCGTATGACATTTGCGTGTGTGTTTTTATATCGTTTTTATTACGGAAAAAAACGTTGCCTGTCGGGTTGTATCGCTTACTTTGTAATCGCTAAAGTAGTAACTAGGAATGTGTAACATTTGCAACTAGTTTTCCATCGCACAATATCCAAAGTATAAAAAATGTATTGTTTTTTGTACGAATAATATTTTCTTTTTGCATAACAACTGTATACTCGTATCGACGTTGAAACCAGATCGCATAATTTATCGGTACAGCTATTCAAGTCAAGATTTTTTTGTCTCTTTTGCAAAGTAAAATAAGTTCACTGAATTTCAGCCAGCGCGCGTTTGGAGCGATTTAAATATGATCGAGAATATTGCGTGCACGTCCGCGTAGACTCGACAATAACTGCCAATATGCAGCGTTGCATAATACATCGCGTATGACGCGCGTCAAAGCCGCTTCTCTTGGCGTCGAAGTTCCTTCCTCGGCATACAGGGACCGGACCCATTAGCAGGATATATCGAGTCCCGTAGGATTAGCCGGGTTGCCCCGCGGCACCTGCCCCATCAGCTCAAAGGACAAACATAACTACTTTAGTCCCGGCCACAAACTCAAGGGTTAAGCGAGCCTCCGTTACGCTTTACGCGAGCTCTCCGCATGCACCCCTTCAGGACACTAAATTCTCAAATCTGCCTCTCGGTCTCTCTAACAGTCCTTCCTCACCTCTCCCCCCTTTTCCCCTCTCTTATCCAGCCCCTCCGCGAACCTGCCTCTCCGCGTCCATCCCGAGTAGCACAGTCAGGATTGATTCCGCCTGAATATTTCATAGCCATCCAGACCCGAACTTGTTGCCCCTAAAGCCTTCCTCCCCCGTGTAGTTCATTAACGTCATTATTCTATGATGAATTTATCGTCCATCGTTGCCCTTGATGATACCTGCCATATGGATTTGCCAAACTTAATGAGCGATCGCTTCGCGATCGCTAACGACTTGCTCGGGCATGTATACAACCACATTTCGTCGTTGATTTTCGCTAGATACACGCACGCTTTCTTCGGTTTATTCACACTTTTATTTTCTAAAAACTTTATGAGGGATATTACACTTTTAGGGATTAACACTTTTTTATCGTGATTATATAGCTACATAGAAATTATATTTAGAAATTATATCAGTAAGTTTTTTATATTAATGCTTTATGTTATTTGCTTCGCATATCTATTTCTATTTGCGCGAATGCAATAGCGAATTAGCGTGATAGATGAGGTAAATTTACAAGGAACTCACAAAGAGCCACCGGATTATTGCGTATTCATTCGAATGTCTCGCGTCATATTAGCGGGGCATTAGTAGCATCTATGATTATCTTAGCCTGTTCAATTAATCACAGTAACGGTACAATTTGGGACACCATGCCAAATAACGACCTTTAACTGCATTATCGTAGTCGTTCATTATATTGGCTATATTCATACTAAACGATGGTATAGAGACCCAAATAGCCTGACGCGACTTTATTCGGTCGATATGAGCGGTGCTTGTATAAGGAGAGGGAATAACAAAGTATTGATGCATGGATTACAATTGACAGATAATCGCTCGGTGATGAAAACACATTATCTCTTACATTTTTCCCGCGCTTGATTATGATAGTTATTACGATCGTAATTACAGGAATCAGACGTATCGTGTCGCTATATGTATAACGGAAGACGTCGATTATTTCGTATCGCCATGTCGATCGAGCCCCGCAACTCGCTGTTCTAATCAATAGAGTAGACGGTTGCCAGGGTATGGAATACGTATAGCTCTGCGATGTCGTAATTATAATTATTAGGTAAACACACAGAGCGGCGTGGCTTGCACGCTGTGTTACATAGATGTATCGTACACGCATGTACGTACTCTCTCTCTCTCTCTCTTTCTCTCTCCATCTATCTCCCTTTCTATCTCTCTCTCTCTCTCTCTCTCTCTCTCTCTCTCTCTCTCTCTCGCTCCCTGTGTGCGCCAAGCGTAGTTTTGGTGTGCCGTGTGACTGCAATATATCCCAGCTATGCATTATGCACGGAATCCTCTCATTGGCTCGTAGCGTGCAGTCGATACTCTGCATTCAATGGATGTCTACAGGGCCAGACCTCGCCCGATTCCACTGCGTTTGTTGCGATCGATTAAGCGAAAATATTCGCTTCGCGAATGCCGGTTCAAATATCAGGATTATATCGGTGCAAACGTATCTGTGGAATCTATGCGAAACTCAAGTACGCACGGTTTCCTATGATTATTAAAATAAATGGCAACATCAATGTATATAGAAGTTAGAGAATTCTTATTCTTTCTGTCTCCTTTTCTCTTTTTTTAATTATAGGGATTTCAAGGAATAAGAATATGTTATTCTACTTTATTTGCCATATTTATAAAGAGGATTTATTAAATTCGTTAAAAGCAAACGTGTCATCATTGACGATTGGCGAACATGCACGAATCTCTTTTATCACGGAGTTATAATTTCTCTAGCTAGATGTGTTTCTATATGTATGTGTATATATATATATATACATATATTCAACTGTAAATCGTTTTCCAATCATGCGCGAGAAAATTGCCGTCGCTTCTCGATGGCAAATTACATGAGTTTCGTAATGCCGGTCGCGGTAGGAAAAAGAACGCGATCAGCAGGAAGCG
>NW_021848337.1:814351-821247 GCF_003651465.1 Formica exsecta
TTAAACTTGCGGCGTACTCAATTTCAAAATGGCCAATAAGAGCGCTCGCCGTCATTTCTTAGGGGGTTTGTCGATGCAGTCGAAACCAAATACAGCGCGGTAGCCTTTCTCATTAATTTTTTATTTCGCAAGCACGAAAACTCTCGCCGCATGCAAAAGTTCATCCAGCGTTCTCGTCTACTTCTCTTGCCTCGTTTTCCCGTCCCTTCCATCGCACCCGGGCTCTTAAAAAAAAATTGCGCAGAGCATTCATAGACGGGGGCAGATTTCTGGACGATGTCGGAGAAACAAATGCGCGAAGATCAAAGTGCGCCCCGGGCTCATCGGACGGGACTGATTATTTTTATGACATTATGTCACAGGCGCGGGGTTGTCCAGGAGATGAGATGCCTCCTTCCCATCGACGATGTAACGAATCTTCGCCGGGAAAGAGAGCACGCGATTCAACCCTCCTCGTGCTACTGACAACGACCTGTCACCCCGTGACCGGAATATATCCCGTCGCCTTTTATTTCTCGTCGTTCTTACCTTATTACTTACTGCGACGATAGACGACTCGGCGAATTAATGGACGTGGACATTATGAACGAAAGAGGGCACGGAAAAGGGGATGATATGGCGATGATAAAGATGAAACAGTTCATGAGATATATTGAACCATGAAACGTGATTCGAGTAAATGATACGTTGTTTTATACATCTGTTTTTGAGCAGATCGTTAATTATAGGTATTTATCGATGGAAGCTTTCGTTATTTGTAACCTTCGAAAAGTATTCGAACAAAATAGAAGATCTTATTTCTCGTTTGAAATAGAAGAGATATCTATTTTCAGCAGTTCTCTACAAATTTTATGGTGCAAGCCACGTATTGAGGTACATATGTATTTCTCAAGCTGTCAATTTGAGACTTGACCGTTTCGCGTCGATACGTGTGCCTTGTCTCGTTATATAATAATAGAATATTCGGCAGGAACAAAGGGCGCCGACAGTGACGGGGATTAAGAAGCCGGGTATTATCGTGCAATGCGACAGATTGACGGTGTTATTCTTAACCAAATGAGAAATGTCGTCGAAGCGCGCGTGTATGTTATGTGCGCCATGCGAGGATTTTTCATCTCGCTTCTCTCGTGTGTGGCCGCTTGCTTCCTTCGGCGCTGACAAAAAGCCACTAGACGTCGAGATATGTGGTAACACTTCGAGATAAAATATATACCTGTACGCAATTGGCTGCGAATGCACCGATAAGTAAAGGAAAAATGCTCTGTTATTTACGTTATTACAATAACTAGATGAGTTAATCTTCAATTATTCTGATTAAATTCATATAATATAATGGTGATTCCAATAAATAAATGATGCTACGATTAACAACTTGGAAAGTAGCATCAATTATACTCTTTTTTTTTTACAGAGAAAATCGCTCGTCTTATAATGAACAACGGAAAATAATTGTACATGAAGTTATGATGCCATTAGAAAGACAATAATTACTTCCCCGTAATCTTTTATCTCTCTCTGTGATGCTGTTAATGTTCGCTAATTGTCTACTATTGTAAATCTGTGCGAGCTTAAAGGCCGCTTGCCAGACTTGTATAAGAAGCATCTATCAATCTACCACGTGTGAACGTATGTGCAATGTGAGAGACAAAAGAGCAGACACATACGAGGTATTATTAACGTCAAGATTGAATTATGTAATCGGGACAGAGGCCGCTTTTAATGCCTTCTAACGCCGACTTGCGAAGAGGCATTTGTTCGCTCATAATTTCGCTCGTTCGACAAAGTTATGTGAGATTTTTTCTATCATCAATAAAATCAGATAAGATCGAAAAATCAGACGATAAATTAAAGATAGCTTTTTTCTTCAAAATTTCATTAATATTTTTTATAACAAAATAGGAAGTACGGTTATAAAATTGCGAACATATTTTCAAAAGATATGTTGATCGAACTTGATTTTTTTTTCATTTATCAATTTCATAAAAGCGCCATTATTTTTTAGCATTTCTGAAAATTGTACCGCTCTATTGAAACATTGAATGATCGTGTTTGTCGCGTTAAATTTCAAAAAACTGAGAAGATTCAGAGGGACATGATTGACAAAAATACCCCAAATGATAGACGGGTGATTCCCGGAGGAGGAAAATAAATTAACAGTATTATCAATATTCAGAAAAGTGAGAGTGAGGGAGAGAGATAGAAAGAAAGAAAGAGATGAGTTGTGCCTTTCAATGCCGTGTCAGAACATCTCGATGTAGATAGGTACCCCGTATGCTTACTCGTGGATGCCCTGTGTCATTTCTGGAACGAAAATAACGTGCGGTATTTATAGTTGTTTTGTATGTGAAAACTTAAGTGCTTCTCGTAAGATTACATCAAGAATACATGCCGGCTTAACAATCTGTTTCTCGTAAAAAATGTGCCAACTAAAAAATAATTTTTTTTTTAAATTATGATATCGAATATTTCTATTATTTTAACTCAAATAGGCATTAATCTAAAAATTACTCGATTCTCTTTAATAAAAATATGCATCTACATTGCACTTATATATTTTTTTAAAAACATAAATTTTTTAACATAATTTATATACAGAAATATTCTTTATATTGTACATATATTGTCCATTTTAATGAAAAAAACTGATAGATATCTAATTGTAAGCTCGATTTATTTTTTATAATCTATGTTATTACCGATAAAACCATAGAAATTAATTTTACTTTTGTACAACATATCGAGCTAACCGGAATTATACCAGTCTCGATGCCCGGTTTTAAGTACCCGTGGATGTGGAAAGAGATCACAGAGATCCGATATGTATCGTACCGCTGCTTATACACGCGCAATATAATTACAAAGTATATCGCACGCACCCACACCCACGCAGTTTCGTTTTCTTTACAGATCCCCAACAAGACGTGCTTTATACGCGCTTTCCCCTCTCTTATATTTCTTAACGACAAAAGAAAAGGCACACTCGCACCCTCCGGTCGTTTCTTCTTCCGCTGCCTTCCTCACGCCCATTTACAGTACGTATGTATGCCCTATCCACACAAACGTATCCACGTATGCCATAAAGCGCTAATGTGAAAAATTTTGCTGCCTAAAAATTTATGGATGCATTCTGTAATCTGTAATGTATGCGTCTTATATCTGTTTATCTATAAATCGATGAATAGAGAAAACAAGATAAATCAAATTAACTCCTCCTTCCGCCAAGCTGACCAGATTCTAATCTAATTTATTGTAAAGCTCTACTTTTACAAATAATATTATCACAAAGTATAGATTGGAGAACGTAACAATTATATTCAGATTGCACTCGTATCATTCATCCGTGTAAACTCTCGCGCCGATCGTCATATCCGATGTACGAAAGAAAAAGGAAACGATGCACGATCGAAGCGCCGATGTAATTGAGCTTGGTCACTCGAGTCAGCCGTCTCGTTTTCCGAGGCCCTCTTCCGCCAAGCACACCCATTTCAGTCGACCGTTATTCATCGCTCCCGCTAATATGGACCACGTGTTTTGAATGGCGACTCTACGAAAGATGACGATGGTCTCTCTCTCCATGGAAAGGGACCGTCGAGTGTCGCGCTCCAATGGGCCTGCCGGTTGAACCAGCACGTGCAAACCTTCTCTGACCTTCGGCATCCTCCTCCACTTCCTCGCGCTTCGCTTCGAACCACCATCCCGGCGGCCATCAGCCTTTCTACGTCAAACAACAGTCTCATTGTGACTGGTACGCGATTTACATACTCGTACGTTTACGTCACGCGTGTGCGTGTGCGTACATACTGGAGCGACTGTATCACGCGCCTTATTAATCGCAGTGTACATGTGATTGTCGCGCTTGTGCGCGAAGAGAAAACGATCCATGGTATAACAGTGTCTGAGCGAGTCTATAAACGCGACGTTAAAGTACAAAGTAGTTGAAATAAGATCTGAACCATTAGTTTAAAGTGTACATTGATATGGATAAACAATTTATTTATCTAAATGGTGATCCATTTATTATGCTAATTGCGTTTTCACAAATATTAAAGACTAAATTTAATATACAGTAAATTTTACATACAGTAACATAAAATTATCAGTGATTGTTGTATCTAATATTGAATAATTGGGCAAGCATTGTAACACCGAGCCTTCCTCGCGATTGCATAAAAGAGGGCACCCCCTTCCGACCGGCGGATGAGAGGGGCACGACCTTTATCTACCTAAAGTCGAAGACAGATAGGAAAAGGGGAAATTATTTCTATAGAAACGTTAATAATAATAATCATAATAATTCTCTTCTCTTTTCACGACGTCTGTTCGACGCAGTCTTTTCATCGGAACGTGAATGGGTCGAACGAGTTGAGCCACATCCTCTTCGAGCTCCCTTTTTCCTACCTCCTCCAACTCCACCGTCACTACCATCTCTACCCCACCCCATGCACTTCCCCTCTCGTCTAACCCTCTTCTCCATCTCCTCGTAAGGAACATCCATTGGAGACCGCGGTACCGATTGTGCGCTCCTCGTCGATCTAGTAAGTCATGTATGAATAGAGCCAGTTTCCGCGACGTTCCTCGGTGCTCTCATATACCAAGAAAAACGCGAATTTGCGGTGGCCGATCACATAACCGACTCGATACGGTCTATTCAAATTTTATTCAGGCTTATATTATTATATTATTATTGGTAAATTGATGTATTTTGCATTATTATAATTTTTCATCTCTTTGTATGTCTTATTTTATCAACTTTAATCTTTTAATTGAAGTAAATTCATTGAAGTAAAATTTTATGCTTCTTTTTGGAGTCAAAATTAAAAAAAAAAAAACTAGACAAGAGATTGATTAAATCAAAATTAACGTTAGTGAACGCGATCATTGAAGAGAAGAAAATGTCAAGTTTCAAGATGCTATTAATCCGAGGATGAAACTTGTGTATAGTATAAGAATCTTGTATCTCAATTATTACATCTAGTATGATGTTTTACCTTGTTGATAGAAGTATAAACCTAAAAAAATTCCGGTTTTTATTTGGGAAGATGTATTTAATCGTGTCAAACATCAGTCGCACGACAATAAATTCTTATTTTTCTATGGAAATAAAATTGTAAAAGAGCTTTAGTCGATCTCAGCACTATCTAATGTACTATAAATTTTCTATCTTCTTGATAACTAAATTAACTTGAGCATTAAATTACCATATAGCGAGTGACATATTTGTAATTTCACTTTGTATCATAAATTGTTACTTAATATGAAATAGTACCTTATAAAATTTGATCTCTCTCTCTCTCTCTCTCTCTCTCTCTCTCTCATAAACTTGATCACCGACTGACATTTGCAATCGACGAAGAGATATGAAAGAGGACACACAAAAGGAAGGGAAATAGTAGTTCGTATAAAAAGAGTCGCTTCTCGAAATCTACCATGCGCCGGCGTTTTCCTTTCATGCCGACTTGCCCGATACACTCTCTCCCCTCTCTCTCTCTCTCTCTTCTCCTCTTGTCAATGTATATATCTGTATACAAATTAGTCGCGTGTACGCGCAAGTGCATATATATTGCACAAACGACTATTGCGCGCATTCCGAGTGCGCGTTACATAGCTCGACTCCGCGGGACACGCACAGTATGATCCAATCAAATGCCAAAGTGGATACCGACAAAAAGCCATGCGATGATTTCTATCGTTGGCCCAACGAATTTCAATATGGGCCGGCATGCCCGAATAACCACTTATCCCGCGTAGGCAGGTATTCGTACGCGCGAATATGAAAGGCGCGACCGCGCGCGCGTCCGCGAGACGATGTTGAATGCCGCGAGCAGCGAGTGTATAGTCGTCTTTTCGAATACGTTCGTCCGTGCATCCTCTCTAAAGTATTTTATTCTACCCGCGTATCGCAATACAATAAAGTAATAAACAATGAGATCATGTCAAAATTGCTAATTCTTCAATTTCACGGTTTTATTATATCTTGTTAAAACGAGTTTTTGTCACAACGCGACTCCAAATGTCGTATTATCTAATATTAGTGATATTTGTAATAATTTACATATGCTAAATCATTCCGTTGCTTCTCATATATCAATGTACGACGAAAGTAATTTGCATGGTTATAGGCTACAGATTCTCGCTTCGCATTCTCGCGATGCATTCTATTATCCCGCATTTGTTTTTTCCGCGAACGATCTCGTTGATTAGAATCATTTGTAATATACCGGTATCATTTATAATCATTAACTTGTCGCATCCATACTTCGGCAATGATTGTATCTCGATGATGATCGTGCATTCACATATATCGCGAACAGCGACAAAGCATACATCTGTTTTTTCGATGTGTAAGTAGAGATAACGTAATTAATGTTCAGAAGAACGAGAACAATCAGAGATTATTGATTAGCAACAAAGCTTCGAATTATTATTCGCCACGTGTGTCTTCGATATTTTGATTAAAAACTCAATCTATTTGATATTTATTTTTAAACTCATTTCATCGCAATACCAAAAAGAAGCGGAAAGATCGATAGCTTTGTCGAATGGAAAAAGGGGATTGCCTATTTAGAAGCTGATGGCCCTAAGGTGGCGTCACTTATCCGGAAGGAAAAAGACGGCGCTTAAAGAAATACGTATAGAGCGACAGTAGAACGAGCAAGAAAATGGTTAGAAAGAACAGACAAGGCGGAAAGAGGAGGCAGGTACGATCTTTAGGGGATGACGAAGATGCGTTTTTGTCGGCACGAGGGAGGGCGAGAAGAGATCGCTTTTTCTTCGCTCTCTTTCTCGCTCTGCCTTCGTTTTTTTCGTCGCCTTTCTTTCTCTTTACAAGCCGGCGCGTTTAAGAAAGCCCACCCTGTCATCCCTTCTTTCGATCTTTCTCTTTTCCTTTCTTCTCT
>NW_021848337.1:821352-827938 GCF_003651465.1 Formica exsecta
CTTTCCCTTTCTTCTCTTTTATCGCTTGCACCGACGACGCCATCGTCCTCCGCCGTCGTGGTCGTCGTCCTCTTGGTTCACCCCGAAGAACGCCGAGAGTGCGAGAACGAGATGGAGGTTCCACGGATGAGAAACGTGTTTGTCAATAGCCTGTTAATGCGCTAAGCCATTAATCATTGCGAGCGCTCGCTCCTGTCACCGCGAACTTAAACCATCCCCCGAACTCCCCGACGTTGGTAGAGAAGAAGCGGGAGTGAGAGCACGGGAGTGGCTGTGCAAAACACCAAGAACCGACTTGTGCGGTTCTTTTCGAGACCTCGTTTCCGGCATTTGGCCCCTCTTCATCCCTTCTTGATCTCATCGTTTGCTGATAAACAGAATTTATTTCCAAAACATTTTTAACCGAATTAGATTTATCGACTTTTAATGAGACGAACGTCGGGTTTTCTTTTTTTTTTTTTTTTTTTTTTTTTTTTTTTTTTTTTTTTTTTTTTTTTTTTTTTTTTTTTTTTTTTTTTTTTTTTTTTTTTTTTTTTTTTTTTTTTTTTTTTTTTTTTTTTTTTTTTTTTTTTTTTTTTTTTTTTTTTTTTTTTTTTTTTTTTTTTTTTTTTTTTTTTTTTTTTTTTTTTTTTTTTTTTTTTTTTTTTTTTTTTTTTTTTTTTTTTTTTTTTTTTTTTTTTTTTTTTTTTTTTTTTTTTTTTTTTTTTTTTTTTTTTTTTTTTTTTTTTTTTTTTTTTTTTTTTTTTTTTTTTTTTTTTTTTTTTTTTTTTTTTTTTTTTTTTTTTTTTTTTTTTTTTTTTTTTTTTTTTTTTTTTTTTTTTTTTTTTTTTTTTTTTTTTTTTTTTTTTTTTTTTTTTTTTTTTTTTTTTTTTTTTTTTTTTTTTTTTTTTTTTTTTTTTTTTTTTTTTTTTTTTTTTTTTTTTTTTTTTTTTTTTTTTTTTTTTTTTTTTTTTTTTTTTTTTTTTTTTTTTTTTTTTTTTTTTTTTTTTTTTTTTTTTTTTTTTTTTTTTTTTTTTTTTTTTTTTTTTTTTTTTTTTTTTTTTTTTTTTTTTTTTTTTTTTTTTTTTTTTTTTTTTTTTTTTTTTTTTTTTTTTTTTTTTTTTTTTTTTTTTTTTTTTTTTTTTTTTTTTTTTTTTTTTTTTTTTTTTTTTTTTTTTTTTTTTTTTTTTTTTTTTTTTTTTTTTTTTTTTTTTTTTTTTTTTTTTTTTTTTTTTTTTTTTTATCAGTAAGATTCTGTATTTCACTTCAAGTACTGGTTTTTATTTATATGCTCAATCTATAGCTTGAAATATTTACGATTGTCGGAAATATATATCATATCGTTTGGTTTGTAAGTACAGCATAAATATTTCGCGTGTAGCAGCGGTGACAAGTACAGTCTGAGTTTGATATATTTACGCGACAATATATAATTTGAATATATCTTAGAGTAGATTCTCAAAAAATGACATTCAGCACAATCCAATACATTTATTCTTGATATTAATATTATTATTTAATATTATTTCGACATTACCTCTCTCTCTCTCTCTCTCTAATTTCTTTATAATAATTTTCCTACAAAATTTTTCTCTCATATATTATATACTAACAATAAGTAATGACGATATTAACGAATATTTAAAAGTGGACATTTAACAACTGCGCGAAGGGACCCAGTGGACATCCAAGAATATCCGTGTTGTGAAGCGAGACGAGATGCGCGAGATGCAGGCAGGGATTGATCTTTTCGTTGCGGCCCGAGAGTCATTCGTAATTTCTGTACATTTTCGCAGCGCGGACGGAGAGCATCGGCGATTCGAAGCGGCGGCGGCGGCGGAGCGCAGCGCGATACACGCTCGTCTTATCATATCGGAAAGATCTCCGCGCACGTTAATGCACCGCCACGTAATAATATCTCGCTAGCAACGTGCGAGAGAGCGAAGATTCGCTCTCTGAAATAACCGCGCGTTTGCGGCCGGCGTGCACGCGCGGGCGTAGAGTTTGTGGAGATGATGATCGGAGCGCTTCTGTAGAATGCAACAGAAAAGAGGAGGACGAGGAGGAGAGAGGAAGAGAAGAAGAAATAGCGCGAAGAGAGAGGAAGAGAGGAAGCGAGCAAATTCGAGCGCGAAAGAAAGAAAGAGACAGCGAGAGGGGGAGAAGATAAAGCGAGAGAGTGCAAGAAGGAGATGGAACATTCCTATTTATAGCGTTCTATTCGTTTCGGGTAGCTACGGATGCTGCATGGATCTGCCATGGCGGAAGGCATTATTATGGTAAACGAACGCCCGACGCTCCGTTTATTATCTCGAAGTTTATTGTGCTTTCGCGGCCGATTAACTCGTCTAGTCTCGAGATCGGAACCGCTCGCGAGAGCTCGTACGTGTATGCGCGCGCGTAGATAATCACACACGCACGACACTCGTGCGTGCAACTCGTGCCGGTATCTTTCGTTCACCGGAGTCTCTCGAAACGTATCGCTCATTCAGAAATAATCATCTATTCCGTAGTGTAGTCTTCTAAGTGGATATAAAGCTGCACGTATATTAAATACACGAATGAACCTGGCTCAGCATTAATAATAAATAATAAATATGTCGATAATAACAAAATAATGAAAGATATAAAAAAATGAGAACATTTTTTTTAATACATACAATAATTTAATTTTAAATTCAGATCAATTATAGCGTGTGAGCGCGATAAGCAACTCACATTTTATTATCACTCGTGTGGCGCTTTGCATAATTGTAATACGAGTTCTGGCGTTGAAAATTAGACACTCGGTAACGAACCGCGGATAATAAACGTTTAGCGTTTAACGAGTACAGACACTATAATTTGCTTCGTGAGATCTGTAAACGCGCGGCTATAACGAGAAATCTGCTCTCTCGCTCCGGTGCGCGTACATAAATTAACGTTAACAAGACGCGGTCCGTATGTTAATAGACATGTAACAATATCGTTCAGGTGCAATCTAAGAATTAACCACGACCCAGCCTCGTAAAACTACTGATTAGAAATCGCGCAAAGGCGAACGTGTGTTTCCGAAAGCGAGATGCGCTCGTAAAGGCGCCGGATATTGGAAAGATGTTGCGATGTTGATTATCATTTCTAGTTGCGCACAGCTCTCTCTCTCTCTCTCTTCACTAGCCTAATAGCTTTTCTTGTTTACCATTCATTCGTTCATTCATTATTCCAACGAGACGAGAGGCATGTTGGCGAGGTTGTCTCACCGTCCATTCAGTTTTTCACTTTTATGAGAAAGAGAGAGACCTCTCTAAAGGCATTAATTAAAATTGAGCATGGTTTTATCCTCGTCTCTTTCGAATTATGTTTAATAGTACAACATAATTGATTTCCGACGAAGAAGTTGAATATGAGTTGACTGAAACTAATCGCCATGTGGGAATTGCCCATGTCGCTCGCGCGTTCGTACGTCGAGGATACGGAATACATCACCGCTGAGTGCACACAATGTGCTTTCCCAAGTACAAACTGCTTATTGTTTCTCGAGCGCCGTGCGCGCGCTCGCTCGCTGCTGCGAGGGCTGAGAAGAAGCCGAGAGAGACGATAATAATAGCCATGCGCGCGGCCTCCTCTTCTGCCGCGCCACTCACGAGAGAGCGCGGGTCTGTTTCCTCGCTTCGGCTTTATGAAATATCCTCGCCATTCTTTCGCGCCTGACTCATTCCTTCGTCCGTGCCGTGCTCCATTCATGATCCGCGCTGTGCAACCACGTCGCTTTAATTGCGCGTGTATGTACGTACGTCGCGTACACGTGCCGCTGCAACGGAGATACTACACGCTGCTCCTTTCTGTCGCGTCAATTTTTTTCTTCGTAGGAAACGCTTGGTTCTCCAATTTTGCGTAAATACACAACACAGTATAATTCAATTGAATATTACTTATTTTCCCCAATTTAATCTTTTACGTAATTTTGTGATATTGGTTTCTCGGGGAAAAAATTATGGTAGATATTACATGTAGCTCTTTTTCTATATAATATTAATATTATTTCCGGGTTTTCGAATCTCCAGGAACAGTTGACATTTATCCAGAGATTAATATCTCGAATTCCACGGGACGTAAGTTCGCACGATGTGCGTATACGTTGAGCGCATTGTAATTTCAAATATCTAATATAAATGTGCGCACGTGCATTGTCGGTCCCGAGTGAGAATCCCATTGTCTTGGCGAGTATCGTTATGAGCAGCGCGTGTTCCCGCAACCGGTTGCGTGCACAAGAAATCGTCGTTTCGTAGTTATTAGTAATTAAGATTTCGAGCCGCGATGGGAACGGATGCCGTAACGTGAAAAAAAAAAGGAGGAAAAACAAAGGAGGTTCTTTTCATACTAATTTTCTGCTAAGTGGATGATGGGAAGGCCGCTATTATCGGCCGCTGTTTGCGCTCGTTATTTCAATACAGAAGTTAATGATACAGTTCTGCTAGGTTGTTTAAGTCGCGTCGTCAATCATTGTATCCCGTGATTAAGCGAAATTTCGCCGTTGGCAAATAGTTTAAATTTCATTGGTTACAAAAATCTGGGAATCTTGGGATGGTTTACAATAATTTTAATCTTACGATCGAAAGAGAATTCGATTAGATAATATGATGAAAAGAATCTTATTATAAATGGATAATTATCGCGTTACTATATATCATTATTTGAATATTTATAATATTTCAAATATAATAATCTATTTTGACTTTTAGATTTCGATGGAATTATATTGAATAATAGTCATACGATTGAAATTGTTTTGCTTTAGCAGATATTACAAAAAGCGTATATATAAGAAAGTATATAAGACATGTACATATATATATATATATATTAATATTAAATTTACTGACTTATTATTAATCATAATAATAATCATGAAATAAATATCTACCTTGCTTGCTAAATCGAATATCAGGATCAGATTTTGTCACACTCTCACACAAGCCATACAGTTACATTTACGCATAAGAGAACCTATTTCGAAATCGCTTCATCCTCACATTACAGGGGATTAGAGTACGTTTCACAATCGAGGACCGCGAACCGATCGATCATTGTACGGTGTTCCTGCGTCGCAAAGCACGGCGACAATGCCAGCGCGGTCTCCGTTGTTTGTTAGCCGTGCCGCGTCGTAATTCACGCCTACGCACGTGCGCGCACGTCTTGGACGAGAGCACATAACGTCACGGAAAACCCGCCGCTGATCGTTTGTTCGCCGCGTGCAACCAGCGCGGTCGCCTATTACGGTCGCGACCGCGCATACGCGGATTTTAATTATTCTCTGGACCGGACACCTGTCACGTCACGAACGCGCACGCGTGCACGCTCTATTTATACACACATGCGTGTTTGTTTAACGGTCAGCATTATTTCGTCACGCCGCGCTCTCGCATCCGCGAGATATACGCGTCTTCTCTCTCGTCTCTCGCGAGAGGAAGCCCGGGGTAACGCGCCGGCGCGAGGCGAGTGTCGGCGCGTGTGTACGCACGCGGTCACTCGCGCGCGGGCACGCGCCCGGCTTTTCAGCCGTGTGGTCATTTTCTGCCTGCCTCCCCACTCTTCGTGCCTCCTTCCTCCGCATCGCTCTCCGCATCTTATCTTCTCACGCCAAAGTCTCCTCGATGCAACGATGCGGTGCGATGCGGTGGGAACAAATGCGTCTATTGAATTGATTCATAATTCGATTATCTCATCTGATCTAAGAACCTCATAATCTAATACGTTTTGTGAAAATAGTCTCAAGTACAAGATATTTCAGAAATATTATTCAGTTAGGTATTATGCGGGATTAATTTAATACAATAGAAATTACAAAAGTAAGTTTATTCCGGGGTATAAATACTGCGTCTTGAAGTAGCTGCAGGCAGAGCTGTCAACGTCATGTTTTTTCGAAGCTTCTCGGCCCATTATATTCAGAATATCATCCCACGCAACGATTATTACTTTATCCTAGCTTACGGCAATGTAAGTGTGAATAGTTTAAGTCAAGAGTTTAGAAAATTAACAGACAACTTAATACTGTCGAGGAGAGCTCAATATGATAAAATGTTAAACGTCGAGCAAATCTGACATGTGAGCAACTGGAAAAACCGAAAACGTATGGATGATCTTTCTTTACTGTTCTCGGCAAGCTTTAAATGGGAAACTGCCAATAAATATCTATTATTATTCCAGTTTTTATTGTTTACTTCTTATTTTAATATACAAACGAGAATTAAGAGGTCAAATGAAAAATTGAAAAACTCATTTGCATAAGCGAGTTATTCGCACAAAACCCTCAAGGCATCATCGCCAAATGGAGATGCGGAGGCGATGAGAAGATGGAAGTATAAAGAAAAGCGTCCGACAAAGGTTACTATTTATAATCGGCACGGTGTTCGTCGCCGGATGAGCGGGCGGCAGTGACGCTCGAGAAAGAAGAAGAAGAAGAAACAGCGACGATGCGCAGAAGAGCGAGCGGTCAGGCACGGAGACGGCGATATATTAATAATGGGAGCAACAAAGCGGGGAGGAAGAGAGGAATAAAGGAGCGAAGGAAGTAAAAAAAGGACACTCGTGTGGAGCAGGAGGGGGGGGGGGGGTTGGGGGGCTTTGC